>NC_057725.1:69707302-69725553 GCF_004010195.1 Chiloscyllium plagiosum | reverse complement strand
GGGCGCAGGTTTTGCAGTTCCTGCGGTGGCAGGGGAAAGTGCCAGGTTGGGAGGGTGGGTTGTAGGGGGGGCGTAGACCTGACCAGGTAGTCACGGAGGGAACGGTCTTTGCGGAAGGCGGAAACGGGTGGGGAGGGAAATATATCCCTGGTGGTGGGGTCCGTTTGGAGGTGGCGGAAATGTCGGCGGATGATTTGGTTTATGCGAAGGTTTGTAGGGCGGAAGGTGAGCACCAAGGGCGTTCTGTCCTTGTTACAGTTGGAGGGGTGGAGGGCGGAGGTGCGGGATGTGGACGTGTCACCAAAGTACCACTAGAACAGTACCTGCCCCACCAGGGGTCCGAACATTTTAGACTACTGCTTCACCACTGTGAAAGATGCCTACCGCTCCATCCCCTGTCCTCATTTCGGATACTCCGACCACAATGCCATGTTTCTTCTCCCGGTTTACAAGCAAAAGTTCAGCAGAAGGCCCCCCTCCCGGATACAGGTACAGTGCAGGTCGGAGGATGCAAAGGATCATCTCCAATGCTGTCTGGAATAGGCCGATTGGATCATGTTCAAACAGTCCGCAGGTACCTTGATCGAGTACACCACCACCGTCACAGACTTTATCAGCAAGTGTCTGGAGGACTGCATAACCGAGGAAGTTAATCCGGGTGTTCCCCAACAGGAAACCCTGGATGAATCAGGACATACAGAACCTGCTAAAAACCAGGTGTGAGGGGTCGGGTATGTTTTGGCGCCGATCATTTGGCCCTGCCGTTTTGGCACGAAACTGTTTTGGCGCTCATTACTTTGGCGCTGAGCTGTTTTGGCGCCAATTCAGAATTAAAAAAGTCTTGTTTGGTTAAAGAAGAGAGGATGACTAATGACCCGATGTAATTTTCTCAACTAGCAAGAGTTGATAGTCAAAGCTGTAATGACCCGCTGTAGATTTAAATGTTGTTTTGTAATCATTTTCTCATTCAACAATTGTTAATAGTCATCTACTGCCTTGATGATACTTAAGCTGTTCTGTCTTCACATTGGAAAGCTGTAATACAATTTTCTTTCTATTTTCTTGTAGAGCCCATACAAGCCCATCAATGGCTGGAAACATTCTAAGCAAGAGAGACAAACCAAAATTTTCACACGATGGTTATCTATATGTGTTTGATAAGTGTAGCAAAATGTAGAAATTCGTCTTTACAATGAATAGGTTAAAAATAATGAATAAAAAAGAATTAGATTTATTTCTTACAATGCAATAAAAACTAATTTCTTACGGGCTCTGCAAGGTTTTTTTTTATTCTGAATTGGCGCCAAAACAGCTCAACGCCAAAATAATGAGCGCCAAAACAGTTTAGAGCCGCCCTTTTGGTGCCGATCATTTGGCCCCGTCATTTTGGCTCTAAACTGCAGACGCTGGAGATCAGAATCAAGATTAGAGTGGTGCTGGAATGGAGTGGTGCCAGCTATGCCTCAACTGAGGGCCAGGCCTTATTCCTGATGAAGGGATTTTTGGCCAAAACGTCGATTTTCCTGTTCCTTGGATGCTACCTGACCTGCTGTGCTTTTCCAGCACCACTCTAATCTTGATTCTGATCTCCAGCGTCTGCAGTTTAGAGCCAAAATGACGGATGATCGGCACCAAAAGGGCGGCGTCAAATAGTCCCATTCTGGGTGTGAGACCTTCAGATCAGGAGACCCATTCAGCTATAAGGAATCCTAGTATCACCTTCACAGAGCCATTCAGACACGCAAGGATCAATACCGATCCAAACTAGAGACCCAGACAGACACACCTGGTGACGATGGTAAGGACTGAATGACATCACAGGTTCTAAAAAGAGACTGTGCAAGATAGCAGACGATGACACATCCCGCCCAGATCGTCTCAACGTCTTCTATGCTCGCTTTGAGCAGAATTTCGGTGGAGAGGTAACACCTATTCCGACATGTCCTGACGAACCTATCCCAACAGTCACTGCACCAGAGGTCAAATCAGTTTTTCTTCGTGTGAATCCAAGGAAAGTGATGGGACCAGACGGTGTACCAGGCCGTGCACTCAGAGCATGCTCAGATCAACTGGCAGAGGTCTTCTCACACATCTTCAACCCCTCCCCGCAGCAGGCCACTGTCCCTGCCTGTTTCAACAGGGCCAACATCATCCCTGTGTCTAAGAAGGCTCATGCACCCACTCCAATTTGCCTATTGGACCAACAGATCCATGTCAGATGCCATATCACTTGTCCATCGGGGAGAAGGTACAGAAACCTGAACACACGCACCAGCCGGTTTCGCAACAGTTTCTACCTTACTATTGTTGGAATACTGAATGGACTCACAAATTCTCAACATTCGCCTGTACCTGTGTTTTTGTTTTTGCCTGGCATTTCCTTACAACCTTTCTTAAATAGTGGCACCACATTAGCCAACCTCCAGTCTTCCGGCACCTCACCTGAGACTATCGATTATATAAATATCTCAGCAACGGGCCCAGTAAACACTTCCCTAGCTTCCCACAGAGTTCTCGGGTACACCTGATCTGGTCCTGGGCATTTATCCACTTTTACGCATTTCAAGACATCCAGCACCAACACCTCTGTAATATGGACATTTTCCAAGATGTCACCATCTATTTCCCCACATTCTATATCTTCCATGTTCTTCTCCTCAGTAAACACTGACGTAAAATACTCGTTTAGTATCTCCCCAATCTCCTACAGCTCCACACAAAGGCTGCCTTGCTGATCTTTGAGGGGACCTATTCTCTCCCTAGTTCCCCTTCCCCTAGTTCCCCCAAAATTATACGGTGTATAATTTTGATTCTGCAGAAAAGGCGAAGGACTTTGTGAATTCTCTGAAGTAAAGAACTTGGGTTGGGGTGGGGAGTAGGGGAGGGGGCATCGTTACGGACAAAGGTATGGGTTTTAAAAAATATTTTGTTGCCCCTTCTTTTCTCCTCTCTCCCCTTTCTTGTGGTTATTGGCTTTATACATACTGCCTTGATGTAAAGCCCAGAATTATTTTGTATATCAGTCAGTTGGGGCTTTTCTTTTAACTGCTGTCGTTTTGTTTTTGTATTGGGGGTGGCTATACCTGTGGTTTTATTGTGTGGACGGAGGTGGGGGGAATGGGCATCCATTGTTAACTCTCAGAATGTAAATCCCAGGTTTTCTTCATCTGGAATTGCTTGGGGTGAGGGCATGGCCTCAGCTCGAGGGAGTTGGGATGGTAGCAAGGATTGGGAGGAGTGCCCCCTATGGGCAAGGGGAGAGATCTCTAGTGAATTGGAAGTTATTTGGGAGTTTGCTTAAGTTAAATATAGTGGTTAGTTTTTGAGTTGAAGTAGGTTTTTTAGGCGTAGTTTTTAGACTTTATAGAGTTTAATGTCTTTGTTGCTCGCCACACCTCAGATAAACGTCCTCCTCTTGGGAAACCATGGACTGTCCAGGATGACCATGGCTAGTGATTCGTTCAGGTGATGCACCTGGAATGTAAAAGGGAGCCATTCCCCCATTAAAAGAAAGAAGGGGCTGTCAAGCCTTAGGAAAGAAAGGTTGGACATTGCCCTGCTGCAGGAGACACATTTAGCTGATAAGGAGCATCTGAAACTGAAGCAGGGGGGTTATGACAGGGTATTCCTCTCCTCCTTTAGCTCTAAGAGTATACTGGTAAGATGGAACCTCCCATTCCAGGCAACTGAGCAAATTAAGGGTGAACATGGATGGTTCATCATTCCTAAAGCTCTAATACATGGAGAAGAGTCCATTGGGGCGGCATGGTGGCACAGTGGTTAGCACTGCTGCCTCACAGCGCCTGAGACCCGGGTTCAATTCCTGCCTCAGGCGACTGACTGTGTGGAGTTTGCACATTCTCCCCGTGTCTGCGTGGGTTTCCTCCGGGTGCTCCGGTTTCCTCCCACAATCCAAAAGAAGTGCAAGTCAGGTGAATTGGCCATGCTAAATTGCCCGTAGTGTTAGGTAATGGGTAAACATTGGGGACTTGTTGGGCCGAAGGGCCTGTTTCCACACTGTAATGTAATGTAATCTATAAAGAGTCCTGAATGTGTATTGGCCCCCAGCACACCCTTTTAAATTTCTAGTTGATGTAGTCGCTAAATTAATGTGTCTTGGAGTGTACCGCACAATCATAGGAGGGATTTTAGTCGCCTAATCGATCCTGAGGTAGACAGGGTGCCACCCGCACAGTCTAAGCAGTTAGTGTTCATGTGTGAGGAGTTGGGCCTAGTGGATGAGTGGAGGCACCTCCACCCTAATGGAAGAGACTTTACCTCTATTCCAACCCACACAAGTGCCGTACGCGAATTGGCGTTTTTTTTATGCCATTGGATTGTTTGGACAATTGCAAAATTGGGAATATAGCTGTCTCGGATCATGCGCCAGTGTATTTAGATGTTAAAATCAAGGGTGGTGGAATGGACACATGGCACATGGACCAGAGAGTTCAGGGCTTTCTGGGATATCAACTCAGGTATGGCCAGTAATCGGGCAATACTTTGGGAGGCCACTAAAGCATATTTACGAGGCCTGATTATTTCATATTCAATGACTAGAAGGAGGCAGAGGGAGGAGCAGCAACAGATACTGAAGGCCCGGCTGTAGATAGCTGAGGAAACATATTATAATAGGCCTTCACTGGTCAAGCTGCAGCAGGTCACAGCCCTCCGGGCTGCTCTCAACTCATTGCACACACAGGTGGCAAACAAAAGGTCTCTTTGCGAAACAAAGATTGTTTGAATTTGGAGATAAGCCACGTAGATATCTGGCTAGAAAGAAAAATGCTTTCCAATCTATTATGTCTGTTAGAGAGAAGGCTGGCACAGTTAGCTGTGAGTTGAAGAAGATCAATCTTAGATTTAGGGAATACTTCACAGAGCTATATTGGTCGGAGGGAGGTAAACACAGTACAGCGAGAATGCAGTCCTTTTTTGAGAACCTGGGCCTCCCCAGTATAAACGCGGAACAGGTTTCCTTGTTAAATGCGCCTATGACGATGCAAGAGCTGCAGGAAGCAATAAAGCATCTCCAGGGTTGCAAAGCACTGGGGTCAGATGGATTCCCAAGTGAATTCTATAAGAAATTCATAAATGTATTGGTGGAGCCACTTCTGGGGATGTACAGGTATTCATATGCACAGGATTGTCTGCCACCCTCTCTTAGGGAGGCTAATATCGCCCTCATTTTAAAGAACGGGAAAGAGCCCGAACAATGTGCTTCATACAGACCCGTTTCACTGTTGAATGTAGATTTTAAAATTCTACCCAAGATGCCAGCTCTGAGGTTGGAAAAGGTCCTGCCCCATATAATAAAAATAAACCAGACGGGTTTTGTGAAGGGCCGTAGCTCCTCTAACAATATCAGGAGGATACTGAACATGGTGCAGTTATGATTGATCCCGGGTTTGGTGGTCTCCCCAGACGCAGAAACGGCGTTTGATCAGATAGAATGGCCATATCTGTTTGGGGTCCTCGAGCACTTTGGTCTGGTGGGGGGGGTTCCTTTGCCAGATGTGTGGTGGTGTTGTATAATGATTCTAAGTAGTAGTCATCACAAATGGTGCTAAGTCAGATAATTTTAACATTGGGAGAGGTAGTTGACAGGGGTGTCCTCTCTCACCGTGTTATTTACCTTGGCGATTGAGCCGTTAACCAAAGCTATCAGGAGGGATCCTGAAATAGTGGCGCCAAAGGTGGGATTGGGGGAGCATAGGATCACTCTATATGCTGATGAAGTCCTTTTGTTCTTGGCCAATCCAGAGGAGTCCGTTCCTCAATTGATTCAAACAATTAATTTATTTGGCAGCTTTTCGGGTTATGGGATCAACTTCACAAAATCGGAAGCTGTGCCCGTGGGGGGGGATTAGTGGAGGTGTCTGATCTGAAGGATGGAATGCAGTTCTCGTTCAGATGGTCGTCTAAAGGGTTTTTTGTATGTGGGAATTTCTATTACCCCTGCCTTCCACCAGCTGTATAAAGCTAACTATGTACAATTACTGGAGAGGATAAAGCAGGATTCGCAGTGGTGGGAGGGATTTCCGTTATCGTGATTAGGCCGAGTAGCCCTGAGTAAACTGAATGTTCTTCCTCACCTGTTGTACCCCATGAGAATGCTCCCATTGTTGCTACCCAGTTGAGTATTACTGAGGCTCGATGGTTGGCTAGGATCTTTTATTTGGTGTCTCAGGCACCCCCCTTAATTAAATTTACCAAATTGTAGCTTTCGCGGGGTGAGGGAGGGGTGGATCTTCCGAACTTGAAGAGATATCAAATAAGCGCCCTGTTAAAATATGTTAGTGACTAGGTACGGGGGGATTCGGTGCAGATTTAGCTTGATGTTGAAGCTTCGCAGTGATGTCCCCTAGTTAATCTATTATTTATGGATAAGATGATATCCATGACCGAGCAGTGTAAGAGCCCAAACATTTTAAATATGGTGAAAGCCCGGAGGATAATGAAGCAAGATGAGGGCAATTGGTCTAAGGCCCCGCTGTTTACCCTGTTGGTGGGAGCCCAAGGACTTAAACCTGGGGCAATGGGCTCCGGCTTTAAGTCTTGGGAGAATAAGGGAATCTCCTGTCTGGGAGATTTACTCGATGGGGAGCTCTTGATGTCATTTAGCCAGCTAAGTCAGAAATATGGATTGTCTAAAAGGGACCTTTTCTGGTACTTTCAGATAAGGGATTATATTCAGAGGAAAACCACTCTCATGTCTCAGTGGTACAAGTCAGGCGTGGAGAAAAGAGTGCTCTGGTGTGCGGGCACTCTTTTGGTCAGTACTTTGTATCATTTAGAGACAGGCTTTAGGAGACATGGAGGGACTCTGTAGGATGTGGAATTGTGAGCTAAGAGAGGAGGTATGGGAAGATACATGGGAAAATGTAGGGAAAATTTTAGTATGTAGCAAAGCGCAGGCCATGCAATTGAAGATTTTACACAGGGCTTATGTGGCACCAGAGAGGCTAGCTAAGTTCAAGAGAGAAGTGTCACCAGTGTGTCTCAAATATTAAATTAGGTTAGGCACTCTTACACACTGCTACTGGTCATGCTGTAAGATCCAGAGATACTGGAGTGCTATAGTAAGGGAGCTAAAGGACATCCTGGAGATCGAAGTTAAAGTGGATCCAGTATTTCTTCTTCTGGGGTGGCCAAATTTGCTCTCTCTGGGGGAACATGGGAAATGATCGTGTCACATTCTTACCCACTGTATGAGGAAGAACATTTTAATGAACTGGACATTGGAAAAAGTCCCAGGTCTTACGGGGTGGCATAGGCTGGTGATGGAGGATCTCCCCCAAGACTACCTCACAAATATGGTGCACCACAAAACAGAGCAATTTTACAAGACATGGCGGCTCTTTCTAAATTATATTGACGCAGACTTCTCATTAATATTAATTAGGGCCATGGTATAGCCGTGAGAATCAGTCTGGACACCCCTGGGGCCCTGGGGGAGGGAGGCTGGGGGAAAAGAATACGGGTACAATAACTGGTGCTCCCAGGGATGGCAGCCTCAGTGGAGGTGTGATGAGTGAAATAGAATAAAGTCGTGTGATATAATTTAATTTAAGTTAATCTGAATTCAGTTTAATTTCATTGTTGTTTAATTTGTTTGTAATTTAGTTTAAGTTAAGTAGATATGTTTGTTCTGGCAGAATAGTAGGTAGTTCATTACTAACAGTGTCACGATATGACTTTGTTGTACTCCCTCTATCATTCTGTATTTTGATATTATTCTTTTTTGTACATAGATATTCTGTAAAAGATTTGTAAAAAGACAATTTAAAAAAGGTTAGATCTCACGAAATACAGGGAGAACTAGCCATTTGGATACTCAATTGGCTCAAAGGTAGAAGACAGAGGGTGGTGGTGGAGGGTTGTTTTTCAGACTGGAGGCCTGTGACCAGTGGAGTGCCACAAGGATCGGTGCTGGGTCTGCTACTTTTCATCGTTTATATAAATGATTTGGATGTGAATAAAGGAGGTTTGTTAGTAAGTTTGCAGATTACATCAAAATTGGAGGTGTAGTGCACAGTGAAGAAGGTTACCTCAGAGTACAATAGGATTTTGATCAGATGGGCCATTGGCTGAGGAGTGGCAGATGGTGTTTAATTTAGATAAATGTGAAAGCGAAATCAGAGCAAGACTTAATGGTAAGGTCCTCAGGAGTGTTGCTGAACAAAGAGACCTTGGAGTGCAGGTTCATAGCTCCTTGAAAGTGGAGTCACAGGTAGATAGGACAGTGAAGAAGGCGTTTGGTATGCTTTCCTTTATTGGTCAGAGTATTGAGTGTAGGAGTTGGGTGTGGCCAGACAGGCTGCTCAAAGTGGTAATTTTATGAAGAATTTGATAAATTGGACAAGGACTAAAGAATGCTGGGAAACGAAGTCAATATGCTGCAGAATCCAGGCAGGCTGCAACTTCCCACAGACAGTTTGCAAACAAACCTGGTAGCTGCAGACCCGACAATACACACCTGGATTTGAGTTTGAATGGGTCAATGGAATGTTGCCTTCGGGACAATCAGAAAGATTGAGGTATGTACCAGACACAGAGGTGCCTCCCACCCTTATTTGGAGGAACCTATGTGCACCCGGCACCTCCAGTAATGGACACCTAAGGACCATCTTGCCATCAGCGAACCTGATTGATCCATTGGAAGGTACACAAGACCATCCCAAAAGGGCGTGAAGACGTTGGAGTATAAGAATTGCTGCGACACCACCCTCATGAGCGTAACTCGAGCAGCAACTCGAGAATAACCACCAAAACAGAAGACATCTCCAAGACCATTGGAAAAAGAAGACAGCATCACCACGTGGAGCCCGGCCAAGTTTGAGTGTGGTAATATGTAGTTTGTAGGAGTGCCTGCTCTGTCTCGCCAATGCTTAGGCATGGTACATTAGTTTTAATTCAAGAGGTGTCGTAGGTAAGGCATATGAAATTGGGCTTGGATTACTACCTGGGAGTATAATGCTATCACTATTACTGAGACTTGATTGAGGGAAGGGCATGATTGGCAAGTAAATATCCCAGGACATAGATGCTTCAGGCGGGATAGTGAGGAAGGTAAAAGGGTTGGAAGCATTGCATTGCTGGTCAGAGAGGATATCACAGCTGTGCTGAAGGAGGGCACTGTGGAAGACTTGAGCAGTGAGGCAATATGGGCAGAACTCAGAAATAGGAAGGGTGTTGGTAACAATGTGGGTCTGTACTACAGGCCCCCAACAGCGAGTGTGAGATAGAGGTACAAATATGTAAACAGGTTATGGAAAGATGTAGGAGCAACAAGGTGGTGGTGATGGGAGATTTTAAATTTCCCAACATTGACTGGGATTCACTTAGTGTCAGAGGTTTAGATGGAGCAGAATTTGTAAGGAGCATCCAGGAGGGGTTTCTGGAGCAGTGTGTAAATCATCCAACTCAGGAAGGGGCCATACTGGACCTGGTGTTGGGGAATGAGCCCGGCCAGGTGGTTGAAGTTTCAGTCGGGGATTACTTTGGGAACAGTGATCACAATTCCATAAGTTTTAGAATACTCATGGACAAAGATGAGAGTGGTCCTAAAGGAAGAGTGCTAAATTGGGGGAAGGCCAACTATAGCAAAATTCAGCAGGACCTGAGGAATGTGGATTGGGAGCAGCTATTTGAGGGTAAATCCACGTTTCATATGTGGAAGGCTTTTAAAGAGAGGTTGATTAAAGTTCAGGAGAGATATGTTCCTGTGAAAATGAGAGATAGAAAGGGCAAGATTAGGAACCATGGATGACAAGTGAAATTGTGAGACTAGCTAAGAGGAAAAAGGATGCGTACATAAGGCCTAGGTGACTGATGACAGACAAAGCTTTGGGAAAATATTAGGAGTGTAAGACCAATCTGAAGAGAGGAATTAAGAGGGCTAAAAGGGGTCGTGAGATATCCTCAGTGAGCCTTTTATTCATAGAAAGAAGCAAGTGGTTAACTAAGGAAAGGGTTGGCCCACTCAAGGACAAAGGAGGAAAGATACGCATGGAGTTAGAGAAAATGAGTGAGATTCTTAATGAGTACTTTGCATCGGTATTCACCGAGGAGAGGGACATGACAGATGAGGGATAGATCTTTGATTGGTCTAGGTTAAGTCAGCATAAGAAAGGAGGAAGTGCTGGGTATTCTAAAAGGCATTAAGGTGGACACGTCCCCAGGTCTGGATGGAATCGATCTTAGGTTACTGAGGGAAGCGAGAGAGGAAATAGCTGCGGCCCTTACAGCATCCTTGAACACGGGGAGGTCCCAGAGGACTGGAGAATTACTAATTTTGGCACCTTGTTTAAGAAGGGTAGTAGGGATAATCCAGGTCATTCTAGACCGGTGAGTCTGACATCAATGGTAGGGAAGCTACTGGAGAAGATACTGAGCGATAGGATCTATTCCCTTTGGAAGAAAATGGGCTTATCAGTGATAGGCAACATGGTTTTGCACAGGGAAGGTCATGTCTTACAAACTTAACAGAATTTTTTGAAGAGATGACAAAGTTGATTGATGAGGGAAGGGATGTAGTTGTCACATACATGGACATTAATAAGGCGTTTGATAAGGTTCCCCATGGTAGGGAGAGGAAGGTGGAGCAGATAGATGGGAAAACTGATAGACAGTTCAGGAGGGCTGTGCTGAGTTGGAGGCTTGGGACTAAGATGAATGTGGGGGGAGGGAAAATGAGGAAATTGGTGAAATCCACATTAATCTTGTGTGGTTGCAGGGTCCAAAGGCGGAAGATGAGGCGTTCTTCTTCTAGGCGTTGGGTGGGAATGGTTTGGTGGTGGAGGAGACCCAGAACCTGCATGTCCTTGGTGGAGTGGGAGGGGGAGTTGAAGTGTTCAGCCCCAGGGTGCTGGGGTTGGTGGGTGCGGGTGTCCCTGAGATGTTCTCTGAAATGATCCGCAAGTTGGCGTTCTGTCTCCCCGATATAGAGGAGACCACATCGGGTGCAACGGTTACAGTAGATGACATTGGTGGAATTACAGGAAAATTTCTGTCAGATGTGGAAGGATCCTTTGGGGTCTTGGGCTGAGGTGAGGAGCGAGATATAAACGCAGGTTTGGCACTTCCTGCAGTGGCAGGGGAAGGTGCCAGGAGTGGGGTGTGGGCTGGTGGGGGACATGGATCCGATGAGGGAGTTGCAGAGGGAATGTCTGTCTGGAACACTGATGGGGGTGGGGAGAGAAATATATATCTCATGATGGGGTCCTTTCGTAGGTGGCGGAAGTGGCAGAGGATGATGCAATGTATACGAAGGTTGGTGGGGAGGAAGGTGAGGACCTGGGGTTCTGTCCTTTGTTGTGTTGGGAGGGGTGGGAGTCGAGGGCGGAGGTGCGGGAAGTGGAGGAGATGCACTGGAGGGACCACGTGGGAAGGGAAATTGTGATCTTGGAGAAAGGAGGCCATCTGGGATTTTCTAAGGTAGAATTGGTCATCCTGGGAACAGATGCGGTGGAGGTGGAGGAATTGGGAGTAAGAGATGGCGTTTTTACAGGAGGTCAGATGGGAGGAGGTGTAGTCTAGGTAGCTGTGGGAGTCGGTGAGATTGTAGTAGGTTTCTGTGGTTAGTCAGTCGCGGGAGATGGAAGTGGAGAGATCCAGGAAGGAGAGGGAGATGTCCGAAATGGTCCAGGTGGGATTTGAGGTCGGGGTGGAAGGTGTTAGTGAAGTTGATGATCTGTTCAACCTCCTCGTAGGACCACGAGGTGGCGCTGATACAGTCATTGATGTAGCGGAGGAACAGGTGGGGATAGTGCCGGTGTAGCTGCAGAAGATGGACTGTTCCACATACCCGACAAAGAGGCAGGCATAGCTGGGTCCCATGCGGATGCCCATGGCTACACAGTTGGTTTGGAGGAAGTGGGAGGATTGGAAGTAGAGGTTGTTAAGGGTGAGAACCAGTTCAGCCAGGCAGATGAGGGTGTTGGTGGAAGGATACTGGTTGGGACGGCGTGAGAGGAAGAAACAGAGGGCTTGGAGATCTTTGTAATGGCGGATGGATGTGTACAGAGACTGGATGTCCACGGTGAAGATGAAGCATTGAGGGCTGGGGAAACACAAGTCTTGGAGGAGGTGTCCTGAACGCAGGTGGGGAGTTCCTGGACTAAGGGAGAACAGGACGGTTGAGATGAGTTCAGTGGGATAGGGGAAGGCTGAGACAATGGGTCAACTGGGGAAGTCAGGTTTGAATCTTGGGTAGGAGGTAGAATCAGGCAGTGCGGGGTTACGGATGATGAGGTTGGAGGCTGTGGTTGGATGATTCCCTAGAGGTGATGAGGTTGTGGATAGTCTGGGAGATGATGGTTTGGTGATGGGAGTTGAGGTCATGGTCGAGGGGGCGGTAGGAGGAGGTGCCTGTGAGTTGGCACCTGGCTTCAGTGTGTGTAGAGGTCAGTGCGCCAAACTATCACTGCACCCTCCTTGTCTGCTGGTTTGTTGGTGAGGTTAGGGTTGGAGCGGAGGGGGTGGGGGGCTACACGTTGTGAGGGTGGGAATTTGGAGTAGGTGAGGGGGGTGGACAGGTTGAGGCAGTCGATGTCACGGTGGCAGTTAGAAATATAGAGATCAAGAGTGGGTGACAGGCCAGTACGGGCTGTCCAGGTGGATGGGGTGTGTTGGAGGCGAGAGAAGGGGTCTTCGCTGGGTGGGCGGGAGTCCTGATTGAAAAAGTGGGTCCGGAGGCAGAGGCTGTGGAAGAAATGTTCAAGGTCGTAGCATGTGTTGAACTCATTAATCCAGGAGTGTAGAGGGACAAAGGTGAGGCCTTTGCTGAGGACTGAACGTTTATCTTCAGTGAGGGGGAGGTCTAAGGGAATAGTAAAGACATGGCAGGGCTGGCAGCTAGGATGTGGAGTGGGGCTGGAGCCGGGTGTGGGGATGGAGACGGTCACTTGAGTGAGCGTGATTATAGGATCAGAAGTGATGTCACCAACGGAAGTGACATGAACAATGGGGGCGGGAACGGGTCATACAGCAGTGTCCACGGGGGCAGACGTGATGTCACACGAGACGGCGGTGACGTTACGGACTGGTTTCCGGCAAGTGACGTCATTGGTGGCGGCAATGGTGTAGGCGATGTGGTCATCCGTGTCCAGGTGCGTTGACGTCTTTCGGTGCAGAAGTGGCTGTGGCGGTGGTAACTGCAAGGACGAAAGTGACGTGCAGAGTAGATATCGTGACTGTGTCAGAGGCGTTGAATCAAGTGGCAGTGGTTGGGGAGGTGGTCATCTTCCCAGCAATCGTGGAGGCGGTTGTCTGGACGACGATCGCGGAGGTGGTATGGTCAGCAGTGGCTGCGGTCCGTGTGGCGATGGGGGCGGAAGTGATGTCATAATTCGATGTCATAACGTTCTAGCTAGATGGATAGAGAACTGTTTGGGCAACAGGAGACAGAGACTGGTAGTGGAAGGGAGTTTCTCAAAATGGAGACCTGTGACCAATGGTGTTCCACAGGGATCCATGCTTGCACCACTGTTGTTTGTGATATACATAAATGATTTGGAGGAAGGTGTAGGTTGCCTCATTCACAAGTTTGCAGATGACACTAAGATTGGTGGACAAGCGGATAGTGAAGGTGACTGTCAGAGAATACAGCAGAATATAGATAGATTGGAGAGTTGGGCAGAGAAATAGCAGATGGAGTTCAATCTGGACAAATGCGAGGTGATGCATTTTGGAAGATCCGATTCAAGAGCGAACTATATAGTAAATAGAAACATCCTGGGGAAAATTGATGTACAGAGAGATCTGGGTGTTCAGGTCCGTTGTTCGCTGAAGGTGGCAACGCAGGTCAGTAGTGTGGCCAAGAAGGCATATGGCATGCTTTCCTTCATCAGAAGAGTTGACAGGTCATGTTATAGTTGTCTCGGACATTGGTTTGGCCACATTTGGAATACTGCGTATATTTCCGGTTGCCATATTACCAAAAGGATGTGGATGCTTTGGAGAGGGTGCAGAGGAGGTTCACCAGGATGTGGTATGGAGGGTGCTAGCTATGAGGAGAGGTTGAGTAGATTAGGATTATTTTCATTGGAAAGGACCTGATTGAGGTCTACAAAAGCATGAGAGATATGGACAGGATGAATAGTAAGAAGCTTTTTCCCAGAGTGGAGGGCTCAATTACTAGGAGTCACAAATTCAAAGTGAGAGGGGAAAAGTTTAAGGGAGATCTGCGTGGAAAGTTCTTCACACAGAGGGTGGTGGGTGTCTGGAACGCGTTGCCAGTGGAGGTGGTAGGGGTGGGAACGATAGTGTCATTTGGGACGTATCTAGACAGATGCATGAATGGTCGAGGAGCAGAGGGATACAGATCTCTAGAAAATAGGCAGCAGGTTTAGATAGAGGATCTGGATCAGCACAGGCTTGGAGAGTCAAAGGACCTGTTCCTGTGCTGTAGTGTTCTTTGTTCTTTGTTTTACATTGGCAAGATTGAGTCGACACTACACTGGATGAATAGACACTGCACAATAATCACCAGGCAGGAGTGTTCCCTCCCAGACGGAGAACACTTCAGCAGTCCGGGACACTTGGCCTCGGACCCACGGGCGACAATGCAACGTGGCTGAGCAGAGACTGATAGCCAAGTTCGGTACCGACCATCCTGCAAGGCAGACTTCAGGACAAGCAACAATGCAACGTGGCTGAGCAGAGACTGATAGCCAAGTTCGGTACTCATGGGGATGGCTTCCAGCGGGACCTTGGATTCATGTCACATGACAGGTGACCCCACTACACTACACGCACGCGCACACACACACTCACACACAGAGACTCTCTCTCATACACAGGCTCTCTCTCACATGCACACACATNNNTCACACACACAATGTCTTATATGCACTTACACCCATTTGCACACACTCACTCTACCTCTCCTGCATGCACACACATATAAATTTATGGGATGAATCTGTATTTGCAGAATTATGTTTTATTTTGCTCAAAAAATGCATAATTTACATTCAATCCATGTAAGATTCTGTAAATCCCACTTTAGAAATAGAACCAGTCTGACTCAGGATTGACAGACTGACTTTAACCTCACACCTTTAATGCAATGTCTGAGCTGAGATGACACATTTTGTCAGAAAACCTGACGTTAGCTTGAGGATGTGACTTGAAAGGAGTTCTGGGATTTACATATTAATGAACTGAAACTAACAAAACCACCCTAAAAGGTGAAAGACTTAATTTAAGTTTGTTTACTATATTTCAGCTGCATGACACCTTTTGCTAAAATGTCTGTGTCTTATGGTCCTGCTCTACAACCACTTGATGAAGGAGCAGTGCTCTGAAAGCTAGTGCTTCCAAATAAACCTGTTGGACTATAACCTGGCATTGTGTGATTTTTAACTTTGTCCATCCCAGTCCAACACCGGCTCCTCCAAATCATGACGTCTCAGGTTTGTTTGACTTGTTGATTCAGGATCCTGAGTTTATTATCCAAATTAGCCAAATTGGTATTGATTAGTGACACTCCTACCCCATATGCTGTGGTTAGATCATTAGGGAGCTCCCTTCTGTCTATTAACTGCTGGTCTGGGTTTTCCCTCATATTTCCCTGTCCCTTGCCCCATTGTTCTGCAAGTCAGGTGGGAACATATTCTTTCTAATGGGGAAGGACATTACTCTGATAACTGATACATCTATTATGATTGGTATTGATTAGATATTTATGTACTAGGCATCCCACTGCCATGCATCTTCCCGCCAGTCGTCAGTGACCCCCACATTCATATAACACAACAGGAAACTCCAACTGAGTTTCCTGTATACCATGAACTGAATCTTACACCCGAAAACCCTGGTTTCAAAGGGTGGATTCAGAAGGTCCTGTCTACACATTCCATGGCATCTGGTGGATGATACCACAGGTATCCTGGTACATTGTTTTCCCTTGTGCCCATGCTATATTTTTGGATACGGTCATTATAAGATTTATACGTAATGCACAATAAGTTGCATCTCTGTTCTTGGGGTAGCTGTTCTGGTGGGTTTCCTAAAAAGAGAACAATGGTAACTTCTGAGAATATCTTTGTCTAATATCTGACATTCTGTTCGACTTAACATTTTAAAATTGTCAAGTTGTCCAATTCTCACATTTTCTTACGCACCCCCCCCCCCATTTTTGTAGAAAACAAAAAGGGGCAATAGATTAAATGTGCCCTGTATGTGGATTGCAGCTCGGACACTCATGTGGTTGGGGAACTTTAAAGCTATTTCCATTACAGGGTTGCCACCATCATCCTCAATGTATAAGCCACAGCCTGTTTTCGTTCCAGCTATTGCTGCCAGGATGGGACCTGGGGAGTTGGCCCCTTTTTCCAGACTCCCCGTTGCCTGATTGGAATCTTAGGTGCCTGGCAGCCCTGATGAAGTGGTCAATTCAGCCACCATAGTAGCACAGATTGGGTTTGTGGGAGTTCCCTTCTTCTGTGGACAATGGGCGTATGGAGAGAAAGTCTGTCTGGGACTCCTGGGTGTATTCCTGCCCCTTCCTTCATTCCTCCAGGTTGAGGGAGGGCTATAAGAAGTCTGGACCCGCGCTGACGTGTATGGGCTTTGGTTTCGGCTGTAAATCAGGGGTAAGGTTGAAGGCTCTGTCACCTGGGAGAAATACAGCAGGGGGTTCCCGTCTGTGGGGTAGAGGTGGACTAGGTGCAGATATGACAGTGTCGGGGCTCTTGTTAGCTTCCTGGGTAGGTAAGACTCCCCAAGGCACACATTATTGCATTCTGGACAGTGATCTGGTTCGCTAGAGATTGTATATGTTCCTGGCTCTTTGAATGTTCCATATTAGGGCCTGATGTGCATTGCTCTCCACTTCAGCCTTGGAGAACCTATGCGGCTGTTTGGAGCTCCCTACGTTGTTGTTCCAACCTGTCAATGTACACTGAGGCTGCCTCTTGGTCCCCAGTGGCCTTCCTCTCACTAGAAGGGACTCTTTCAAATTGTAACTGGAACTCTCCCATATGGATCAGGTTTTCCTGTATTCTGCTCTTTAACTACAAGTTTTAGATTTTCCAGTTCATAGAATCATAGAATCCCTACAGTGTGGAAACAGGCCCTTCGGCCCCACAAGTCCACACCAACCTGCCAAAGAGAAACCCATCCAGACACATTCCCCTACATTTAACCCCTGACTAATGCACTCACCCTACACATCCCTGTTAAAAATCATACAACACCAGGTTATAATCCAACAGGTTTATTTGGAAGCACTAGCTTTCGGAGCACTGTTCACAACCACCTGATGAAGGAGCAGCGCTCCAAAAGCTAGTGCTTCCAAATAAACCTGTTGGACTATAACCTGGTGTTGTATGATTTTTTAACTTTGTACACCCCAGTGGTGTCTCCAAATCATGACTACACATCACCAAACACTGTGGACAATTTAGCACGGCCAATTCACCTGACCTGCACACCTTTGGATTGTGGGAGGAAACCAGAGCACCCGGAGGAAACCCACATAGACATGTCAGTATTAATTCATTAGTCGTGATTTCTAATAGCTCCCACAGCAATCTAATCTCAGCTTGTCAGTGGTAGGAATCTTCTCGGCTGCATGCTAGTGTTATTGCTTTAGTAGCCTTTTTTCCGAATTTGTTATGTTTCTTGCCTTATATTTTTTACCCATATTTCAGGGCCAGGCTGGGCTGCTCCTGAATTCTGTACCTATTTTAAAATGGTATTGTCTGAGAGTGTCCTCCCATGTCAGACAAGTTGACACGTGCCCCACTTTGTGAGCAAGCATACTATTGCTGTGGATTTCTCTTCCATGTTATTTAGTTATGGTAAGTGGCTGTAGTTGGGGTAAGACTTCAGCTAAAGTCTTGTTGCAGCCTCACAACGTCTTAAATGTGTAGAACTAGCGCACAGTGACTCCTTCGAACACTAACCAAAGATAGGTCTTGAACTCCTTCTTGCAGCCTGACTGTATAGTTTCCCACACCTGTGTATTACCATCTATTCCTGGGTCCCTGGCCCAACCTCTTTAAAACACCGAGCAGTCATAGAATCATAGAGCCATAGAGATGTACACCATGGAAACAGACCCTTCGGTCCAACCCGTCCATGCCGACCAGATATCCCAACCCAGTCTAGTCCCACCTGCCAGCACCTGGCCCATATCACTCCAAACCCTTCCTATTCATATACCCATCCAAATGCCTTTTAAATGTTGCAATTGTACCAGCCTCCACCACATCCTCTGGCAGCTCATTCCATACACGTAC
>NC_057725.1:69696595-69706208 GCF_004010195.1 Chiloscyllium plagiosum | reverse complement strand
TGTGTTTCAAGACATCCAGCACTTCCTCCTCTGTAATCTGGTCATTTTGCAAGATGTCACCATCTATTTCCCTACAGTCTATATCTTCCATATCCTTTTCCACAGTAAATACTGATGCAAAATATTCATTTAGTGTCTCCCCCATTTTCTGTGGCTCCACACAAAGGCCACCTTGCTGATCTTTGAGGGGCCCTATTCTCTCTATAGTTGCCCTTTTGTCCTTAAGATATTTGTAAAAACCCTTTGGATTCTCCTTAACTCTATTTGCCAAAGCTATCTCATGTCCCCGTTTTGCCCTCCTGATTTCCCTCTGAAGTATACTCCTACTTTCGTTTTGATAGAGTATGTAGGAGTGTCAACAGCAGCCAATGTTTCTACTCCTTTTAAACAGAAAAGTAAAATTTCCTCAACTGTTTTGACTCTAAAATAACGTTCCTTTGACTCTATATGACGGATGACTTTCCTTCAGCTCTGTTCCCACCAAACACTCCTGGGGAAGGGAAAACAAGGGATCAAAGTACAAGTAAACTTTCCTCTATTCATTCAAACTCAAAGTAAACTAAAAATCAAATTCCATCAGCTCCATACCTATCAAACCCTTCCAGGACATGGACAACAAGGATTTAAGATTCAAGAGGAAAATTTCTTCTACTCAATGGACCTGAAAATAAATTAGAATACATCTCCCCATCAGACACTCCTGGCATAGGCACAACAGAGAGTTAAAGTAAAAGCTCCCTTGGTTTTTGAGGACTCCATAATATCTCTAATGTTTCTACAGGCTGACTTCCTGAGAATCTCTCTATACCCTGCCACTCTTTCCAGCTTGTACTTTGCTCGCTGTAGAACACCTGGCTGATGGGCCAATGTCTGGTTGGCTGCCTCTCTCCTCAGTTACTCACTTGATTCCTGGCTGTCATGTGGGGCAATTTACCCTCTTAATAATGGCTCAACCCGAATTCTTAGGATACCAGACTGGTGGGTTCGATTTCGGAGGACCCTGATAGGCACAAGGGACGCCAAAATGTTGTCTGGTTCCTTGCGAAATAAGCTTAACAACTTCGACCAGAATGTTATGAGTGAATTTGCCCAGGTGTCCCACAATACCAAAGCAGGTCAAATTAAAATGAACACAAGCCGGTACCAATGTTAAACAGTGCCAATTTTATTAGGAACAGAGTTACAATAACCTTTAATACTAAATATATTATCCCTAATCCTATTTGTTCCCTGACATTTACAATATTTGCCGAGTCTCTTGTAAATCTATGCAGTTGCTCTGTCTCTGGCTCTGTTTCTGCCAAGCTACCTTCTTCCTCTCTCTCTCTCTCTCTCTGGATGGTCAGCTGGCCTCTGTCTCCTGCCCTGCTGGTGTCCTCGGAACGTCTCCGACGATTCAAGAGCAGTTCCAAGATTCCAGGAGCGAGGTCTGCAGGTGAATCCTGTTTTTATACCTTTTAGATGGTTTTCTGGAACTTTCTATAGTTCTGGCCAATCAGGAAGATGCACTTAATAACTTGAAACAGAGTCAATCATTTAGATGGCATGCTACTGTTAGTTTCTTTCTGGAACAGGATTCAGTGATTTTCTCTCTGTGTCCTCCTTCGTTTAGTAGATAAGTTTTTGGGGGTTTGTCTGTCCAGGATAACTATTGCCTTTTATATTATGCTAATTGCAATAGTACCAGGCTGCTTTGTTTGCACCGTTTCAGGTGTATGGATTTCAGAGTTTTACTTGGCCAATGTACCCAGCATCCCTTGCTATTTGGCCTAGTGAGCGATCTACCTGTGTTTTAGCAGCCAGGAGGCTGCTACAAGGCACTGTGGCTGCATGCAACATGTTGCGTAAAGACCTCAGCATCTGTTTGTAGTATTCCGAGCTCCACATGACACTGTGTGGGTGAAATCCCTTCCTGTCACATGGAGTTCCCCCTGGCTGGACCGTCACAACTTCAGCAGCCACATGTGTTCAGTCAACAACATCCTTCACCCAGTGATTCTTTCACCTTGCCTCTTCCATTCAATGCAAAAGTGGATATATTGGCTGTCCATATTGAAGAGGGCATCAGTTACCACCTGGAACCCACAAATTAACTGCAGACTGAAATATGCCACAGATATCTTGATTAGAAATGGGTCACAAAACTCTAACATCAGTGCTACTGGCATTTGGTGCCCACACCTTCCACGGGGCTCTGTTTGTCCTCCATTTTGGCTCACACAACTCAGCCAATCCTCCCTCACCTCAATATTGGTGCATGCTTCAGTGACACCACCACTTGGTCTTCTGAAAACTGATTCTGGACAGTAGCTTTCTGGCTATCTCTCTGTAGGAATTAGGCTTACAGTGTGGAAACAGGCCCTTTGGCCCAACAAGTCTACACCGACCCACCGAAGCACAACTATTCCAGACCCATTCCCTTACATTTCACCCCATCACCTAACACTACGGACAATTTAGCATGGCCAATTCACCTGACCTGCACATTTTTGGACTGTGGGAGGAAACCGGAGCACCCGGAGGAAACCCACGCAGACACGGGGAGAATGTGCAAACTCCACACAGTCAGTCGCCTGAGGCAGGGATTGAACCCGTGTCTCTGGCGCTGTGAGGCAGCAGTGCTAACCACTGTGCCACCGTGCTGCCCACCCACTATGCCATAGTGCTGCCCATCACAGCGAAATTTAGCAGCATTTTCTGAGGATGTAATAAAGAGGTTGGTTACAGGGGAATTTGGATTTCCAAAAGACATTTGATTGTCTATAGTATAGAAGTTACTGTACAAAAGTGTATGATGTGGATAAGTGATATACTATTGTTGATACAGGATCGGCTAATTAACAGGAAACAATTGAGATATACGTTATTATTTTTAGGTTACCAAAATGAACTGTTGGAGTGCCACAGCAATTAATTATGGGGCTTCAACTATTTATGATCCACATGAATGGCCTAGATGAAGAGACAGACAACATTGTAGCCAAATTTGCTGATGATAAAAAGATACAAATTGGAGATAAAAGAATATGCCAAGGAATGTAGCTAGGTTAAGTGCATTTGCAAAACTTGATAAATTGAGTAAAAGTTGTGAGAAAGTGGGGTTGGCAGAAATAATAGAAATGGGGAAGAGAACCACTGAATGGGTAGTACAGCATGAATCGCAGTATGCAGATCCATCAAATAATTAGTTTTGATGGTCTTACTTGAGGAGGTATACTTGCGTTGGAAATAGTTCAGAGAATGTTCAGTAGCTTGATTCCTGGGATGAAATAATTTGTCTTTTGAATAGAGGTTGAATAGTTTGGGTACATACTCCTTTGAGTTTAAAAGATTAAGGGGAAATCTTATTGAAGCATTAAGATTCTGAAGGGCTGGTCAGAGAGGAAAAGTACAATGAGAGGAGATGCTGAGACAATCATCAGTGGGGGGGATCTGGAAGGAGACAGCACAGTTAAACAAATAGTCTTCTATTCAAAATGAATTTGGGTAGAATTTCTTCCTCTCAAGAGAACTTTCTTCCCTAAGGAGCTGCAAAGGCTGAGTTAGACAAATCTTTAATCTACAATCATGTCAAGATTCTGAAGGAGAGATAGCAAAGTGGAATTACGTCCATAACCAGATCAGACATGAATGGAGCTTCAAGTTTGAAGGGACAAATGGCTTTCTCCTGCTCCTGATTCATGCTCTGACTTTTTTGGGTTCTCACTCTTTCTTTCTCTAACTCACCATCTCCCTGACTGCCTTTTGATCCTTCTTACCTCCTCTCTGTTAAGCGCTCTTTACCCCCATCCCACTATCCTTACCTATGTTTTTTGCACTCTCATGCTGCTCACTTATCGTTCTCTGCCCCTTTCATCCTCTCTATCTCAGTTTCTCTCTTTACCTTTGTCTGTCTCCAACTATCACTTTTTGTTGCACTGCCTTGAGCCCCTCCTATCAGTCTCTCTGTCTCTTATTCATTATTGTTCCCTCAGTCAGTCTCATCAAATCTTGGTGTCTCTGTCTCAATATCTTTCTTTCCTTGTCTTTACCTCTTTGTGTCTTTGCTATTTTCTGTCTTGCTATTGTAAAACGTACTTTTAGTTTTTGGACTTTTGATTCAATAAAGAGAAAAGATAGCGTTTTAAACCAAGAAAACTTCAACAGAAGATGTTGCAGTTTAAAAAAAGGCACTGGAACGCATTATAACTTATATTTACAAATTCAAGCAGATGAGAGGGGAAAGGTATAAAAGGGACCTAAGGGGCAAATTTTTCACACAGAGGGTGGTGCATATATGGAATGAGCTGCCAGAGGAAGTGGTGGAGGCTAGTACAGTTGCAGCATTACAAGGATTAGGATGGGTATATGAATAGGAAGGATTTGGAGGATGTGGGCCAAGTGCTGGCAAATGGGATGAGATTAGATTCGGATATCTGGTCAGAGTAAAAAAGAACTGTAAATGCTGGAATCCAAAATAGACAGGCAGGAGGCTGAAATTGAAGCACTCAATGTTGAGCCCTCTAGGCTGTAGGCTACCCAGGTGGAAGATGAGGTGCTGTTCCTCCAATTTGTGCTGTGGTCATTTTAGCAATGGAGGAGGCCAAGGATGGTCATGTCAGAAAGGGAGTGGGAAGGGGAATTGAAATAGGCAGTGACTGGGAGGTTCGGTTGGACCCTGAGGGCCCGGCTGAGATGCTTGGTGAGCCGTTCCCTATGTTACATTCGGTCTCCCCGATGTAGACAAGATTACATTGGGAGCACCTGATGCAGTAAAAAAGGTAGGAAGAGAGGCAAGTGAACCTCTGTCTCACCTGGAAGGACTGTTTGGGGCTGTGGATGGAGGTGAGGCGGGTGGTGTACTGGCAGGTTTTGCATCTTTTCCGGTTGGAGGGGAAGGTACCTGGGGGTTCGGGGGTGGGGGGGAGAGTGGCACAAACCAAGGACTGTCGAAGGGAACGGTCCTTGCGGAAGGCAGAGAGGGAAAAAAGGTTCCAGTACCTTTTTTAAACTGCAACATCTTCTGTTGAAGTTTTCTTGGTTTGAAACGCTATCTTTTCTCTTTATTGAATCAAAAGTCCAAAAACTAAAAGTACGTTTTACAATAGCAAGACAGAAAATAGCAAAGACACAAAGAGATAAAGACAAGGAAAGAAAGATATTGAGACAGAGACACCAAGATTTGATGAGACTGACTGAGGGAACAATAATGAATAAGAGACAGAGAGACTGATAGGAGGGGAAGATGTTCTTGATGGTGGGGTCTAGTTGGAGTTGGTGGAAGTATTGGATGCGGAGACTGGTGGGGTGGTAGGTGAGGACAAGGGGGACCCTGTCTTTATTGTGTTGGGGGGCGGTTAGAGCAGTGGAACGGGGAATGGAGGTAATGCGGTGGAAGGCTTTCTGGATGATGGTGGGGGGAGAAGCACATTGTGTTCGAAACAGGTGGACACCTGGAATGCTTGGGAGTGGAATGTCTCCTCGTCTGAGCAGATGTGGCGGAGGCGGAGGATTTTGGTGAATGGGATGGAGTTCTTGCAGGATACTGGGTGGGAGGAGGTGTAGTCCAGTTAGTTATGGGAGTCTGTAGATTTGTAGTAAATGTCTGTCCGGAGACTGTCGCTGGAGATGGAAATGGTAAGGTCAAGAAAAAGGAGGGAGGTGCCCGAGATGGACCAAGTGAATTTGAGGGTGGGCTGGAAGTTGTACTCCAGTTCAGCCTGGATTCAGGATGCTGCACTGATGTGTCATCGATGTAACGGCGGAAGAGTTGGGGCACAGTGCCTGTGTAGGTACTGAAGAGGGACTGTTTGACATGGCCAACAAAGAGGCAAGCGTAGTGGGGGCCCATCTGGGTGCCCATGGACACCCCCTTGAGTTGGAGGAAATGGGCGGCGTTAAAGGAAAAGTTATTAAAGGTGAGGACCAGTTCGACGAGGTGGAGGAGGGTATTGGTGGAGGGAGACTGGATGGATCTGTTGGAGTGGAAGAAACTGAGGGCCTTAAGGTTATCGTTGTGAGGCATGGATGTGTATAAGGACTGCATGTCCATAGTGAAGATAAAGCGCAGAGGGCCGGGGAAATGGAAGTGTCTGAAGTATCTGGTCGGCATGGACGAGTTGGACCAAAGGGTCTGTTTCTGTGCTGTACTTCTCTATGACTCTAAGAGAATGCTTAACACCTCAGCTCCAGTAGTGTGTGTTTAGGGTAGTTTTGCCCAGAGTCTTTTGATTAGTTTTTGAACAAGGGGTAGTTCTGGATGTTCAAGAGTGCTCAGCATGATGTTGAGACCATCATTATATTTCCTTTTTCTCTTTTTTCTTTGGTTTGGAATAGTCAGCTGTATTTGAGAATTGAACTTTGAACAACAGCTTCTTTTAAAAAAATAGAGAACAGACAACTGATATTTGCTGTTGGGAACTGGCCTGGAAAGATAATTCAGGTTTATTACTGTTCTAAGGATACTTGAGACATTTGGCACTGAGATGTTGTTATGTTCAGGGACTGGCAGCTGGTTGGATATTGAACTGGTCAATTAAGGAAAGACTGGCCAACCAACCACAGAGAACATAGAAAAAAGTATAAAATAAACAAAGGGTGAACTGGGTTTGTTTTAATAGCAGGAAACAGTTTTGCTTGGGGGAGCTGCCGTATTGGGTTTAGTTTTGCTCTCTCCAGTTATTTTCCAGTTATCAACTTGTTGAAATTTCTGAGAATAGAATCCCAGTTGTAAGTCACAGGCAAAAATCTCCAGAGGTCTGTGGAAATTGTTTTCAATGACCGGTAGCTTCAGAATTCAGTCAAGATGCACAGATGCACATAAAATGGCAAAATATGGTTGTTTATTTTCTTTCTTAATTTATCCCTAATTGTATCTGTCTGTTGGTGTGTAAATGGGGTTTATATTTCAAAGAAGTTGAGCATAGATTGTGGATATTAGATTGCCTTGAAATTTATCAATGTTCTGCTCAAGCTACATTTGAAATAATAAATTGTTACCTTTTATTTCAGTTATACACTTGAATTTGTGATTTTTAAAGTTTGATTAGGAGCAATTGAGCAATTTTGAAGGTCACTGAATGTTCTAAAGATCACTGTTGTGAAATATTGTGTTATAGGCTATCTTTATTAACTCATTCACCAGCTCACTCTCTCCTTTAATACTGGGTTCCTGGTATTGGTACTGTATTTTGGGATCCTATTGCTGCCTTGAACTTGTGCTGTGATTGCTGAATAAAAGAGGCTGTTTTCACCACTCACTGATTCTGGTTGTTATTTGAACACAATCCCATGCGGTGTTGCAAATCCAGTGATAGTCAGCTAATTTGATTTGACTTGCTATCCCTGTGTTGTAATAATAGTAGGAACTTCTTCACTGGTTCCTAGACTAATAATGCTTTGTGTTTTGACAATATAGGAGAAACATTTTGCCCACAAAGATAAAGCACCCACATCCCGTCCTCTCCCTCCTGTGAGTTTAAAACAGGAATTTACAGGCTGTCAGCTGAAACTAGTTAATTAGACAATCGATTTGATTCAGTTTCAGAAGCCTTTGAATTATGGCCATAGAATGAGGGTTTGTTCAGCGCTGCCTTGTTGGATTAGAGTGCAGCAGGAGTTTGGTGAAATAGGCCATCCCTTTCAGTAAGAAATTCTTTTTGAGTGAGGATTGCCCTTTAGGTGAGGTATTGCCTGGGGTGAAGAATCCCCTTTGAGTACAGAGTCTCTTAGATGCAAAGAATCCCCTAAGGATGAACAATCTCTTTTGGATGAGGAGATCTCTTGCCATCCTCCTTCCCTCCCATGCTGAGATGGAGGAGACCTGCATATTCCACACAGCCCCGTTCTTGTCCCTTCAGCACTTCTCCATTCCTGATACAGTTGGATGGTTCTGTCAGGGGGCTGGCGATTAGAAGCCTGGCCAAATGGCTGGCATCTGTGTTCCAAGGTGGTCACCATCAATGAGAGAGAGAGGGAAAGAGAGACTGATCATCACCATGACCCCAGAGAGGTGAAAATGCAGCAAACCTCCAGGGCAGGCACAAAGAAAATCAGGAAGAAGATGCCAGCCAAGAGCAACAAGGAACGAAGAAAGTTCAGAAAAGCAAGTTACGCCAACCAGTTCTACAAAGGTCAACCCAACGCTGGCATTTCCTCCAAGGTCATGGGCACCGGTATTTTCCGGTGTACCATGGGGAGGCTTCCAGCCCTGTCCACTAGAGCTCCCTGAGCGATGTCAGCTCCCAGGAGACCCAGGCCACTGCCAGGTGCCCAAGTCCACCATGATGAAGGGCACCACCTCTCGGTTGCTAGGGGCGGGGTGTCGGTTTCAGGGCCCCGCCTCTCGGTTGCTAGGGGCGGGGTGTCGGGTTCAGGGCCCCGCCTCTCGGTTGCTAGGGGCGGGGTGTCGGTTCAGGGCCCCGCCTCTCGGTTGCTAGGGGCGGGGTGTCGGTTTCAGGGCCCCGCCTCTCGGTTGCTAGGGGCGGGGTGTCAGTTTCAGGGCCCCGCCTCTCGGTCGCTAGGGGCGGGGTGTCGGTTTCAGGGACCCGCCTCTCGGTCGCTAGGGGCGGGGTGTCGGTTTCAGGGCCCCGCCTCTCGGTTGCTAGGGGCGGGGTGTCGGTTTCAGGACCCCGCCTCTCGATTGCTAGGGGCGGGGTGTCAGTTACAGGGCCCCGCCTCTCGGTTGCTAGGGGCGGGGTGTCGGTTTCAGGACCCCGCCTCTCGATTGCTAGGGGCGGGTTGTCGGTCTCAGGGCCCCGCCTCTCGGTTGCTAGGGGCGGGGTGTCGGTTTCAGGGCCCCGCCTCGGTTGCTAGGGGCGGAGTTGTCGGTCTCAGGGCTCCGCCTCGGTTGCTAGGGGCGGGGTGTCGGTCTCAGGGCCCCGCCCCTCGGTTGCTAGGGGCGGGGTGTCGGTTTCAGGGCCCCGCCTCTCGGTTGCTAGGGGCGGGGTGTCGGTCTCAGGGCCCCGCCTCTCGGTCGCTAGGGGCGGGGTGTCGGTTTCACGGCTCCTCCCGTCCCTGCCTTGTGTGCTCAGCTGATGGTATCGCGGTCCTCAGGCTCCCGCTCCATGGCGCCGATCCTCTGCTCCCGGGTTGTGCTGCTGCTTGTCCTGGTGTCGCTGGGCCTGGTGAGGGCGGCGGAGGGAAGGAGGCTGCACTTTGTCAACCTGGTGAGTGAGTGAGTGAGTGAGGGTTTGGAGGAAGGAAGGAAGAAGTGCGGGATAGGGAAAGGGAGGATAGAGGTGGGATAGGGCAGGTGGAGGGTGATATGAGGGAGGTGGTCCAGGGGGATTGAGGTTAGATTAGATTAGATTACTTACAGTGTGGATACAGGCCATTCGGCCCAACAAGTCCACACCGACCCGCCGAAGCGCAACCCACCCATACCCCTACATTTACCCCTTTAACCTAACACTATGAGGAGAAAGTGAGGTCTGCAGATGCTGGAGATCAGAGCTGGAAATGTGTTGCTGGAAAAGCGCAGCAGGTCAGGCAGCATCCAGGGAACAGCAGAATCGACGTTTCGGGCAATCCTGAAGAAGGGCTCATGCCCGAAAAATCGATTCTCCTGCTCCTTGGATGCTGCCTAACCTGCTGCACTTTTCCAGCAACACATTTTCAGCTCTGATCTCCAGCA
>NC_057725.1:69678000-69695907 GCF_004010195.1 Chiloscyllium plagiosum | reverse complement strand
GGGGAGGGGGTGAGGGGGGAGGGGTGAGGGATAGTAGGAGGATGAAGGTAGACGGAGTGAAATAGACTGAGTGAGTGGGGAAGGGGGGAGCGAGAGAGAAGTAAATAGAGTGGGAGTTGGTGAATGAAGGGGGTGCCCCTTGGATGGCACACCACTTAACCCCCCTCACAGTTCAAAATGTGCAGGTTTGGTGGACTGGCCATGCTGAATAGAAGGGCCTTTATTGTCACATATACTCGATGAGTACAGTGAAAACTTTATATGTCACCAATTTACAGCGCTGACCTGGATACAAGAGTATCGAGGCACAGCTTTCTTTGTTACAAGATTTGTTACAGAAATAAAATCAACGAGGAGAATGGGTCCAGAAAAGATTTACAAGTTTCACAACATTCTTCACACAAGAGGGAGACCAGAATTACACACGATATTCCAAACGTGGCCTAACCAATATCCTGTACTTAAAAGAGTTGAAGGAAAATGTTTTCACTGAGGATCCTGAGTCTTTGGAGCTTTCTTCCTGGAAATGTGGTTTAAAGTAGAGTCTGCAAATATTTTTATGGCCGAAGTAGGTAGAATTTTTGTTAAATAAAAGGTTTGAAAGGTTGTCAGAGATAGGTGGATGTGTGGATTTGAGATTGCAGTCAGATCAGTTGTGACCTTATTGAATGGCAGAGCCAGGGCCAATTCGTCTTGTCATGTTCAACGTTTACATGTAAACAATCTCTGTCCTCCAGTCTGATTCCTGAAAGGCCTACAGTAGGAAACTTGGGATTCTGCTGTATTCTACGTTGGGTTATTCGCGTCTGTTCCCAGGTTAAAACTTGCTCAAGGAATGAATTCCAGCACCAGCTGCAAATGTCTGAAGTCATGTCGGCATTACGATTCTTGGGCTGAGTTTAATTAGTGCAGGTTAGCTTTAAATCACTTTAACCACTGCTCAGGCCTCTTTCCAGTTTCTTCACAGTCTGCATGCTTTAATTAAACAAACAGCAGGAGGTCTTTGTTCTGCCTGTAATAGAATCATTAGGTCTAAGCATTATGGCTACTTGTGACCCTGTTGTCTGTTTTAAGGGGCTATTTATTTTTGCACTTCACTGCATACAGGGACTCCCTTGCTGCACACATTGTGCAAGATTACCCTACGTGGTCTTTCAGCATTTATCATGAGCCCAGAATACTAGCTCTGTCTGTGTAGTTTAACCCAGGAGGCAGTAAACTCCAAGATGTGCTGAATTGCGCTGGCTGGACCAGTTCTCCTTGTCACTGATGCGAAATCATTGATCTCAAAATAATGGGAGGAATAGATAGAGTCAATAGTTAGAGACTTTTCCCCAGGGCAGGATTGACTGGTACAAGGGGTCATAGTTTGAAGATAGGAGGAAGGTATAAAGGAGACGTCAGAGGTAGATTCTTTACGCAGAGAGTTGTGAATTCCTGCAGTGGTGGTGGAAGCAGAGTCATTGGGGACATTTAAGCGACTGCTGGACACACACATGGAGAGCAGTGAGTTGAGGGGTGTGTAGGTTAAGTTACTATATTTTACATTAGGATTAGGTCACGGCACAACATCGTGGGCCTAAGGGCCTGTTCTGTGCTGTACTTTTCTATGTTCTATAGTCTACCCCTGTTCTTTTCCCGAGGTCTCACACATGAGATGCAATTCGCACACCCCAACTTCTGCAAACAGTTAGAGTTTATTAAAGCTTGTACAAGCTCGGTGACCCCTTTGACCCTCTTCACAGGCACGCAAAATCCAGTCAAAGAGGCCGAGAACAAAGAAAACACATCCTCTTTAGCCAGGTCAGTTGGTCATGCTCACAGATACCACCACCCCCTAACTCTATGACAACATGTTATCCCGGGTACAATGGTAGGATGAGATCATCCTCGGAGATAATGCAAGTGTAAATGTCCTAATCCTGGGGAATAGTTATGCAGCCGATTTCCTGACTCAGTGATTCCCCAAGACAATGTAGGTGTGATATACTTCAGTGTTGGGGGGGTGGTGGAGGTGATGATCATGCAAATGGATTGGCTGGGGGATGGCTATGAAAGCATTTCTGAATGGAAGGTACCGAATGAGAGTTTAATTTGATAATAGCAGGAGAAGAGTAGTAAATGGCTGCCCAAATGAAATGTTGATGACAATGGGTAGTCATCCACATTGCTGCATGCTATCTGTGAGACAGAATGTTGTCTCCACCCTCTTCCAGATAGTTAAGCTTCTTGGAGAAAGACAGTACAGTTTAACCCTTTAATACTAGATTAATGTCCAGAGAGAGAGTACAATTCTAATCTTTTAACATTACACCTACATTTACAAGCTGAAGTAACTGCAAACTCTGTTTTTCAAACATAAGTTACCTTTGCAGTTTATCGATCCTGCTCTCGCCGCGAGCTTCACATTTTGACAGCTTGTGTATACCTTGTCTCAGAGGTTGAGACCACTTGTGTTGCATCACCTCTGAAAGCATTTCTCTCCATTTCTATCTTCCACCATCTCCATTAAGTTCCAGAGTCCTTGCTGAGCCATTAGCTTTCAGCTTCTTCTCTTCAGCTTGTGTGTGAGGTGCAGCTTTCAAAACACCTTCCCTCAGACCCAGCACCTAACCACCCAGCTTCACCCCTTCAATCCCCCCTGCTCCACTGTCCCAGCTTCACCTCCTCAATTTCCACCCCCCACCACCATCCTGGTTTCACCCCTCAATTCTCCACACTCAGCACTACCTACTCACTGTGTACCATGAGTACAGAATGTACCAGCTGTACATTAAAACCACAGTTTTTAAAGCTTCCGTCCTCAGTGTGTTTAGCTGTTGGAGTTAACTGATCCTTTTGCAAGCTGTGTGCTCAGCTTCAGACCTCCTTACAGGAAGGAAGTCAGGGCAAGTTGTTTGCAAAGAATACAGCTCTTAAAACAAAACAGTCACTTTTCACAACAGGTTGTATTTGTGAAAATAGGCCGTTTTGGTTTAAGGTTTAAGGTGTGTTGTGCTCTCTACTTAGAAATGAATGTGGAACAGCAAAGACCTAACGCGCCATTGGTGACTTTTGCTGAGGGATTGTGTGCTCCATGTAAGACCCCTGCTGAGAGACGGTTAGGAGAACTGGATAACATTTGGTAAGCAGCCAGAAGTCAAATAGTTTAAATCCTAACAGCCATGGTGTTTGATCATTAAAGAGTTTTGAAAAGTATGTGTATGTGGGACTGCAGAGAGCGAGAGAGAGAGAGCATGTGTGTTGGGGTGAACATCAGTCTGAAAGTTAGTCATGCAATACAGGAGAGGCCCATCGACTGTGCAATGACAATAACTACCACTAAAGGCACATTAATCCCGATTTCCTGCAGTTGTCCTATATCCTTGAATGCTATGATATTTTCAAATATTTTTGAAAGGCTGTAAGGTTTCTGGCCTCCACTGTCTTCCCAGGCTGTGCATTTCAGATTCCCATCACATTCTCATTGGAAAACAAACTTTTCTGGAATCCCCTCTGAATCTCCTGTCCCATAACCCTAAAACTATGCCCTCTTTGATTTTTTTGATTTGATTTATAATTGTCACGTGCACTGAGGTATAGTGAAAAGTGTTGTCATACGTACTTTTACAGGCAGATTGTACAAGTACATCAGGGTAACAGAACAGAGTGCAGGATACTGTGTCATAGCTACGGAGAAGAGGCAGAAAGAGATTAACATTAAAGAGGTCCATTAAAAAGTCTGAAATCAGTGGGGGAGAAGCTGTCCTTGAATCTGTTTGTACATTGGTCCTCTCCTTTTTGTCATTTATATAAATGATTTGGATGTGAGCATAAGAGGTATAGTTAGTAAGTTTGCAGATGACACCAAAATTGGAGGTGTAGTGGACAGCGAAGAAGTTTATCTCTGATTAAACAGGATCTTGACCAGATGGGCCAATGGGCTGAGAAATGGCAGATGGAGTTTAATTTAGGTACCAAAATTGGAGGTGTAGCGGTCAGTGAAAAAGCTTTCCTCAGAGTACAATGGGATCTTAATCAAATGGTCTGAGGAGTGGTAGTTGGAGTTTATTCAGATAAATGCGAGGTGCTGCATTTTGGGAAACCAAATCTTAGCAGGACTTATACACTTAATGGTAAGGTCCTAGGGAGTGTTGCTGAACAAAGAGACCTTGGAGTGCAGGTTCATAGCTCCTTGAAAGTGGAGTCGCAGGTAGATAGGATAGTAAAGGTGGCGTTTGGTATGCGTTCCTTTATTGGTCAGAGTATTGAGTACGGGAGTTGGGAGGTCATATTGCGGCTGTACAGGACATTGGTTAGGCCACTTTTGGAATATTGCGTGCAATTCTGGTCTCCTTCCTATCGGAAAGGGATCAGAAAAGATTTACAAGGATTTTGCCAGGGTTGGAGGATTTGATGTATAGGGAGAGGTTGAATAGGCTGGGACGTTGGAGGCTGAGGGGCGACGTTATGGAGGTTTACAAAATTATAAGGGGCGTGGATAGAATAAATAGACAAAGTCTTTTCCTTGGGATGGGGGAGTCCAGAGCCATGAGGGCATAGGTTTAGGTTGAGAGGGGAAAGATATAAAAGAGACCTAAGGGGCAACTTTTTCACGCAGAGAGTGGTGTGTGCATGGAATGAGCTGCCAGAGGAAATTTTGGTGGAGGCTGGTACAATTGCAACATTTTAAAGGCATCTGGATGGGTATATGAATAGGAAGGATTTGGAGGGATATGGGCCGGGTGCTGGCAGGTGAGACTAGATTGAGTTGGGATATCTGGTCGGCATGGAGGGGTTAGACTGAAGGGTCTGTTTCTGTGCTGTACATCTCTATGACTCTATATATTCAAATTTATATATCTTCTCCCCGATGGAAGAGGGTGAAAGAACATATAAAGCTCCTGTGATTGACCCCTCAACCGAGGGGAATAGCTGCTCCCTCTCCATGCCCCTCATAATCTTATATATCTCAATCATGTTCTTTACCCACCCGCAGCCTTCTCTGCTATGACCTGGTCAGGTCCAAACCCCCCTACAACCCACCCTCCCATCCTGGCACCTTCCCCTGCCACTGCAGGAATTTCATTACCTGTGCCCACACCACCTCCCTAACCTCCATCCAAGGCCCTAAAGGAGCCTTCCACATCCATCAAAGTTTTACCTGCACATCCACTAATATCATTTATTGTATCCGTTGCTCCCGATGCGGTCTCCTCTACATTGGGGAGACTGGACGCCTCCTAGCAGAGCGCTTTAGGAACATCTCTGGGCCACCCGCACCAATCAACCGTGTCCCAACATTTCAACTCCCCCTTCCACTCTGCCGAGGACATGGAGGTCCTTCACCGCCGCTCCCTCACCACCAGATGCCTGGAGGAAGAACGCCTTGTCTTTCGCCTCGGAACACTTCAACCCCAGGGCATCAATGTGGACTTCAACAGTTTACTCATCTCCCCTTCCCCCACCTCACCCCAGCTCCAAACTTCCAGCACAGCACTGTCCCCATGACTTGTCCTACCTGCCTATCTTCTTTTCTACCTATCCACTCCACCCTCCCCTTGACCTATCACCTTCATCCCCTCCCCCCCTCACCTATTGTACTCTATGCAGATTATCTCTCCACCCTTCAGGCACTCTGCCTTTATTCCTGATGAATGGCTTTTGCCCGAAACGTCGATTTTACTGCTCCTCGGATGTTGCCTGAACTGCTGTGCTCTTCCAGCACCACTAATCCAGAAGAAAATAATCCCAGCCTATCTAGTCTCTCTTTACAGCTCAATTGCTCTATCCAGTAAACGTTCTGATGAACTTCGTCTGTACCCTTGTGTTGTGCTATCACATCCTTCCTGTCGTTAGCTGACCAACACTTCACACGGTACTCCAGCTGTGGCCCAACCAATGCTCTGTACAAGACCGACATCATCTCCTTGCTCTTCTACTCTATGCCACGACCGACAAAAGCAAGTGTCCCATGTGCTGCCTTAACTATTCACTTGCTCTGCTGACTTCAGGGATCTGTGAATAATTATCCCAAGATCCCTCTGTTCCAGTGTCCTGCCATTCATTAAATACTCCCTGAGGGACCTTGACACTTGAGGACAGCATGAAAAAGACTGCTATGCTCGAGCAGGTTGATGTTACGAAGGAGGATATGCTGCAAATCATGAGGTTAAATAAATCCCCAGGGCCAGACGGGATATATTCTAGGTTACTACGACAAGCAAGAGAAAAGTTTGCTGCCCCTTTGCCGATGATCTTTGGGTCCTCATTGTCCATTGAATTAGTGCCAGATGATTGGAGGTTGGCAAACGTTATTCCCTTGTTCAAGAAAGGGAATGGGGTAACCCTGGGAATTACAGACCAGCCAGCCTCCAGTTTATGGTGGGTAAAGTACTGGAGAGGATTCTGAGAGACAGCTTTGTGATTACTTGGAAAACCATTGTTTGATTAGAGATGTTCAGCATGGCTTTGTGAGGGGTAAGTCATGCCTCAGAAATCTTATTGAGGATGTGACAAAACACATTGAAGGTGGAGCAGTGGATATGGTGTACATGGATTTTAGGAAGGCATTTGATAAGATTCTCCATGGTAGGCTTATTCAGAAAGTAAGGAGGCATGGGATACAGGGAAATTTGGCTGTCTGGATACAGAATTGGCTGGCCCATAGAAGACAAGAGGGTGGTGGTAGATGGAAAGTATTCAACCTGGAGCTCGGTGACCAGTGGTGTTCTGCAGGGATCTGTTCTGGGACCTCTGCTTTTTGTGATTTTTATAAATGACTTGGATGAGGAAGTGGAAGGGTGGGTTAGTAAGTTTGCCAATGACATGAAGGTTGGTGGAGTTCTGAATAGTGTGGAGGGCTGTTGTAGGTTGCAACGGGACATTGACAGGATGCAGAGCTGGGCTGAGAAGTAGCAGATGGAGTTCAAGCTGGAAAAGTGTGAAGTGATTCATTTTGGAAGGTCGAATTTGAATGCAAATTTCAGGGTTAAAGGCAAGATTCTTGGCAGTGTGGAGGAACAGAGGGATCTTGGAGTCATATCCATGGATCCCTTAAAGTTGCCACCCAGGTTCGATAGGGTTGTTAAGGTGTATTGGCTTTCGTTAGCAGGGGGATTCAGTTTGAGTCGCGAGGTTATGCTGCAGCTCTATAAAGCCCTGGTTAGACTAGACTTGGAATATTGTGTTCAGTTCTGATCGCCTGATTATAGGGAGAATGTGGAAGCTTTAGAGAGGGTACAGAGGAGATTTGCCAGGTGCTGCCTGGAACTCGAGGGCATGTCTTATGAAGAAAGGATGAGGGAGCTAGGGCTTTTCTCATTGCAGCCAAGGGGGATGACAGGTGACTTGATAGAGGTGTACAGGATGATGAGAGGCATAGATAGAGTAGGTAGCCAGAGACTTGTTCCCAGAGCGGAAATGGCTATTACGAGGGGGCATAATTTTAAGGTGATCAAAGGAAGATTTCGAGGAGATGTCAGAGGTCGGTTCTGGACACACAGTGGTGGGTGTGTGAAATGCACTGTCAGCAGTGGTAGTAGAGTCAGAGACATTAGGGATATTAAAGTAACTTTTAGATAGGCACATGAATGATAGTGGTATGTAGGTTAGTTTGATCTTTGACTAGGATAAAAGATTGGCACAACATCGAGAGCTGAAGGGCCTATACTATGCTGTAAAGTTCTATGTTCGATCTCTATACACGGCTTCTTGTACACAGCTCTGTACGCAATATCTCACTTGATCGAGTTTAGGTAAGGAGAAATCTTTTAATTGTATGGTAATTAAGAATGCGTAGCTGATGGATGTTATATAAGTACTTGGAGCGCTTATAAAGGGGGACTGCTGGGTCATCAGGTTGAATGGTGAGAAGCAGTTATATGTTGTGCGGCATTAAAAGTATGTTCACAAAAAGACCATCATTGTCCAGTGTCACTGACCACTGACCAAAGCCTCTCACTGACCCCTGACCATGACTCGGGCTCTCTCGTACAGTTTTTTTTTTTACTGACCCCTGACACTGCGGTTCAGAAATCTATCATTTGGGAACTTCCTTTCAGAACTTCAGTTGTGAGAGATCGGCTCTTGAGCAAGAAAGGGCACTGTCAGTTGTTGAGTTGAAACTGCTGATTCTGGCCTTTATGTGGTTTTCCTGTGAGCTTTTTAAAGCACAGCTCAGAACTGACCGTTGCTGAGAGCGACAGCTGACAATGGAGCAGTGATTGGAGCACACACGCAGGTCTCGGAATGATAGAGCTGCTCCTCCAAAACCAGTTTCTGTCTCTCCCGCCCTCACTGCCCCTCCAAACACAGACCCAATCTCTCCTGCCCTCACTGCCCCTCCAAACACAGACCCAATCTCTCCTGCCCTCACTGCCCCTCCAAACACAGACCCAATCTCTCCTGCCCTCACTGCCCCGCCAAACACAGACCCAATCTCTCCTGCCCTCACTGCCCCGCCAAACATAGACCCAATCTCTCCCGCCCTTGCTGCACCTCCCATGAACCAAGGAGACCAGCATCTGCACCACACAATTTGAGATGATGTCCTTGCCAGGTTGAGGAAATGATACAGAAAGAGGAACAGGGGTTTTTCCACCAGTAACGGATTTGGGTAGAGCTGTCATGCAGCCTTGTACAAGGCAGGACCTGGCTGCCATCTGTATCCACAGTGTGATTTACTCACAGTTGTGTGGAACTAATTTGGTCCCCTTGGCTTTTTGTGATCTTATTTTGATATAGCTGAATGGAGTGTTGGTGTGTGACATATTTCACTGCTCATTACAGAGTTGACCATTTGTGGAGAGAAGGGTCTGTTATTCGTGATAGAAAGTAGTGCTGCTGGACAGGCAGCGTTCGAGGAGCAGGAGAATCAACGTTTCCGGTATAAGCACTTCATCAGGAATCCCGAAACATCGATTCTTCTCCTTCTTGAATGCTGCCTGACCTGCTGTGCTTTTCCAGCACCACACCCTCGACTCTGATCTCCAGCATCTGCAGTCCTCGTTCTCTGTGGAAAGTAGTGATAATGTTGTTCCCTCTGTAAACTACTGCCTCTGAGGAAATTCAGAAGCAATTCCTCTCAGAACGTTTCCCAAGAAAGCTATAGAAGCAGAACAAGGACTGCAATAATAGCTATGAGGCAGGTCTGAGATTTGTGGTTTAGGAGGATTGGGTTTCCTGGAGCTGCTTGGAGTATCACGGTAGGGATTAATTTTAAATGTTTTTTTCCCCTCACCAGCAGCCAATTGGATTGAATGGGTGACTGACTGTCAGGCAGGTATGCAACTGGGAAGTAGAGTGGAATGCAGTGAAGTGGGCATTGCTGTGAGGGATTCTGGATTGGATGCGAGTTAAATATCAGACATTAGGGACTGGGGGGGGTAGAACAAGTTGAGAAATGTGGAGGAATTGGACAAATCCCTTAAGTTGTTTGCAACAAGCAAGGTGCTGACCAAATTTAGTCAGCCCTCACTGTGTCAGATATTGGATGCAATTCTGAAGTTACACAACATTTGCTAGATACTGCTGAATGTAATTAATCTGATCAATTTCAGATTATCAGTCAGACACTCAAATTTGTGTATTTGCACATACTGGAAGCTACCTTCTGTCCATATACAGGACTCTGCAGACAGACAGAACGTGTGCACTCACCTGTTTAATCTCTACAAAGGTAGTGACAGCTGGTTATTGTCTTGTTTCTCAGGACAAAGCCAAAGCCTGGTTGTTAACCGTCAATGATCATTAACTCATGCATTCTCCATGCAATGCCTCTACCAACCCGAACATGGCTTCCAACCAGTTAAAACGTTCACATCTTATAAATGTTGATTACCCTTTTTTTTCTTGGAAAACATCCTGACATGTGCAAGACAAAAAGTTTTGACAAACTGCTGTTTCAGCAGCTTTCTTTTTTTTTTGATGACTTGTATATGTTGGCTTAGAGCACTTGCATTTTAATATACTGAATCTATGATGCGCCTATCTTGTGGTTTATTTTGCTGTTGTCAGGGGTCATGCTAGCTTTCCAACTTTTTTCTGGGCACCGCTGCTGAGGTCAGTGTTAATTTCCATCCCTAATTTCCCTGGAAAATGTAGAGTTAAAATGGTAAATGGAAATATTGGAAAATAGTTTGTGACAACTGTAGTCATTTGCTTTTGTGCTGCTTGAACATTATCCAGGAAGATGATGATCAGTTGTTGCTACTGTGGTTTTAGTCCTGTTTGAGAAGCTCCAGTTGAGCTCACTGGTGATTTTACAGGACGACAGTAGTCTTAAAGTGATAGAAAATAACCAAAGGAAAAAATCATGTTTCCACACAAATCAAAAAATGTGACCAGTATTTGAAGTGGCCACAAAGCATTTATTTGCTACACATCATAACGTAGAATAATAGCATGGTGAATGCTTAGAAAAGATTTTCAAACCTTTGTGTCTGTGCTCGTGCGTTTCCACCAACTCCCTCAAACCATTCAATGATCCTGAGTCTCCGCCCTGCCCTGGGCTCTGGTACCAAGCCTGAATCCTCTCCCGTCATATTGTTAGGCCTATGTAGGACGTAGGACAGTACAGCACAATACAGGTCCATCAGCCATCCACGTTGTGCCAATCTTTTATCCTTCTCAAAGATAAAACTAACCTACATGCCCTCATTTTACTGTCATTCATGTGCCTTTCCAAGAGTTGCTTAAATGTCCCTAATGTCTCTGACTCTACCACCACCGCTGGCAGTTCATTCCACGCATCCACTGTGCTCTCTGTAAAGAACTTATCTCTGACATCTCTCCTATACCTCCTTATAATCACCTTAAAATTATGCCCCATTGAGATAGCCATTTCCATTGAGAAGCTCCAGTTGAGCTCACTGGTGATTTGACAGGACGACAGTAGTCTTAAAGTGATAGAAAATAACCAAAGGAAAAAATCATGTTTCCACACGAATCAAAAAATGTGACCAATATATGAAGTGGCCACAAAACACTTATTTGCTACACATCATAACGTAGAATAATAGCATTTTCCCAGGGTGGTAAAAGTCTCTGTCTATCTATGTCTCTCATCACCTTGTACACCTCTATCAAGTCACCTCTCATCCTTCTTTGCTCCAATGAGAAAAGCCTTAGCTCCCTTAACTTTTCTTAATAAGACATACTCTCCAGTCCAGGCAGCATCCTGGTAAATCTCCTCAGAACCCTCTCTGAAGCTTCCACATTCTTCCTATAATGGGGCAACCAGAATTGAATACAATATTCCTAGTGTGGTCTATCCAAGGCTATATAGAGCTGCAGCATAACCTCACGGCTCTTAAAATGAATCCCCCTACTAATGAAAGGCAACACACCATATGCCACCTTAACAACCCTATCAACTTGGGTGGTAACTTTTGAGGGATCTGTGAACGTGGACCCCAAGATCACTCTGTTCCTTCACACTGCCAAGAATCCTGCCTTTAACCTTGTTTGACCTTCACACTTTTCCAGGTTGAACACCATCTCCCACTTCACAACCCAACTCTGCATCCTGTCAATGTCGCAACCTACAACAGCCCTCCACACCATCCACAACTCCACCAACCTTCGTGTCATCAGCAAACTTACTAACCCACTTCTTCATCCAAGTCATTTAGAAAAATCACGAAGAGCAGAGGTCCCACTGGCACAGTGTCTCAGTGGTTAGCACTGCTGCCTCACAGCACCAGGGACCTGGGTTTGATTCCTGCCTTGGGTGACTGTCTGTGCGGAGTTTGCACATTCTCCCCGTGTCTCTGTGGGTTTCCTCTGGGTGCTACGGTCTCCTCCCACAATACAAAAATGTGCAGGTTCGGTGAATTGGTCATGCTAAATTGCCCTTCATGTTCAGCGATGTGTAGGCTCAGTGGAATTAGTCAGGGGTAAATGTAGTGTAACAGGTTAAGGGTGGGTTACTCTTCAGAGGGTCAGTGTGGACTTGTGTCAAATGGCCTGTTTCCACACTGTAGGGATTCTATGAACAGATCCCTGCAGAACACTACTGGTTACCTAGCTCCAGGCTGAATACTTTCCATCTACCACCACCCTCTGTCTTCTATGGGCCATCCAATTCTGTATCCAGGTAGCCAAATTTCCCTGTATTCCATGTCCCCTTACTTTCTGAATGAGCCTGCCATGGGGAACCTTATCAAACACCTTGCTAAAACGCGTATATACCTCATCCACTGCTCTACCTTTGACTGTTTTATCATGTCCTCAAATAATTCGATAAGGTTTGTGAGGTATGCCCAATTTTCCTGCTCCTCAAACGCTGCCTGACCTGCTGTGCTTTTCCAGCACCACTCTAATCTAGACTCTGATCTCCAGCATGGTTTTCCCTGTTCCCGTTCTTGAACAAGGGAATAGCGTTTGCCAACCCCAATCACCTGGTACTACTCCAGTGCACAGTGAGGACACAAAGATCATCGGCAAAGGCGCAGCAATGTTATCCCTTGCTTCCTGTGTGTATATCCCGTCTCGTCCAGGGGATGTATCTATCCTCATGATTTTCAAAATTTTCAGCACAGCTTCCTCCTTAACATCAAACAGTTTGAGCATATCAGTCTGTTTCATGTTGTCCTCTGAAACGTCAAGGTCCCTCTCAGTAGTGAATACTGAAGCAGAGTATTCATTAAGGACCTCCTCTGCCTCCAGATGCAAGTTCCCTACACTATCCCTGATCAACCCTACCCTCACTCTTTTTTTGAATTAGAATTAGAATTCCTACAGTGTGGAAACAGGCCCTTCGGCCCAACAAGTCCACACCACCCTTCCGAAGAGTATCCCACCCAGACCCATTACCCTACATTTCCCCTAACTAATGCACCTAACCTATACATCCCTGAACACTACGGGCAATTTAGCGTGGCCAATTCACCTGACCTGCGCATCTTTGGACTGTGGGTGGAATCTGGAGCACCCGGAGGAAACCCACGCAGACACGGGGAGGAAGTGCAAACTCCACACAGGCAGTTGCCTGAGGCTGGAATTGAACTCGGGTCCCTGACGTTGTGAGACAATAGTGCTAACCACTGAGCCACCGTGCCACCCCTTGGCCATCCTCTTGTTCCTTATATAAGTTATTTGTGCACTATCCCCCTAGCCCCATATCTCCATCCATATGTTGTAATTATACCAACTTCTACCACTTCCTCTGGCAGCACCTTTCATACGTGCACTATCCTCTGCATGAAAAAATTGCCCCTTGGGTCCCTTTTATATCTTTCCCCTCTAACCTTAAATCTATGCATTGTACTTTTGGACTCCCTACCATGGAAAAAGACCTTGGCTACTCACCCTAATCATGCCCCTCATTATTTTATAAACCTCTATATGGTCACCCCTTAACCTTGATCGCTCCTGGGAAAATAGCTAGTCTATTCAGTCTGTCCATATAGCTAAAACCCTCCAACCCCAGCAACATACTTGTAAATCTTATCTGAACCCTTTCAAGTTTAACAACATTTTTCCTATAGCAAAGGGGCCAGATTTGAATGCAGTATTCCAAAAGTGGCCCAGCCAATGTCTCATGCAGCTGCAACATGTCATCCCAACTCCTATACTCAATGCACTGACCAACTTCGGCGGGTCGGTGTGGACTTGTTGGGCCGAAGGGCCTGTTTCTACACTGTAAGTAATCTAATCTAATCTAATAAGGTTGAAAAATGTGGTGCTGGAAAACAGCAGGCCAGGCAGCATTCGAGGAGCAGGAGAATCGACGTTTTGGGCATAAGCCCTTCAGGAATGAGGCTGGTGTGCCAAGCAGACTGAAATGAAAGGTAGAGGGGAGGGAATTTGGGGGAGGGGTGTTGGGAATACGATAGGTGGAAAGAGGTGAGGGAGAAGATTGCATGTCAAGAGGGTGGTGCTGAATCCGGGGGTTGGGACTGAGATAAGGTGGGGGTAGGGGAAATGAGGAAGCTGGAGAAATAAAGGGAAGCATACCAAATGCCACTTTCACCACCCTGTCTACCTGCAACTCCACTTTCAAGAAACTGTGAACATGCATTCCTAGGTCTCATTGTTTGGCAACATTCCCCCAGGACCTTACCATTAAGTATATGATTCCTGCTCTGACTTGCCTCACCAAAATGCAACACCTCGCATTTATCCAAATTAAACTCCATCTGCCACTCCTTGGCCCATTATACTATGAGATAACCTTCTTCACTATTGACTCCACCTCCGATTTCAGTTTCATCTGCAAACTTAGTAACCATTTCAATTATTTCACATCCACAAATGATTTGTGTACATGACGAAAAGCAGTGGACCCAACACTTATTCTTGCTGCACACCACTGGACACAAGCCTCCAGTTCGAAAGTTTAACAGAATGATAGAACTGGTAAATGGCAAATGTTCCAATATAGTAACATCCCACAACATCCCTTGTAAAGGCAAATTCAGGAAAACTTATTATCTCGCATACGACTCTGACAGCAGGAAGAAGACCCAAACTTTTAGCTCGAACAGAGTGAAAGCTTGGATAACCAGCTTCAATATCCAGTAACTGCTGAAAGCTAAACCCAAACCCTGGTTCCACCCATATTTTTTATTGTTCCAACATTTTAAAAAAAATCTTAAGGCACCTAAAGCTGTTTACTTTATTAGCTTGCAGCACACCTCTGTCTCAATCTTTGTTCATAAGGCAAAAAAGGACAAAATACACCTCTTCAATCATTGTATTGTCACACTAAGGAAAAAGATGCTCTCTCTGTCCCTTACAGTCCTTCCCAACCCTAGACTGTGATTTGTGAGATTCTGATATTGCAGACAGGTATTAAGCAGAAATTTCCACCCACTGTATATGAAGGATTGGAGATCTCTCTTTCCCACCTTTCTGATCCCCTCTCCCGCTTTTCCTTCCATCAACTCCTTCCCAAGCCTTGCTCTTTTTCTTGGATTCTGAGAGTAATTGCTGAAGAATTCAATTCTTAATGCAGCCAGTGTAACCTGCACTTTATATTCCCAGGTGTATCGCCATGGAGACCGATCTCCGATCCATACATTCAAAACAGATCCTCATAAGCCGGAGGACTGGCCACAAGGCTTTGGCCAGCTTACGCAGGTCAGTTGGTCCTTGTCGCACACTCGCTGCCTCTTGCAGTCTCTCCTGCCTGCTCTCTGATCACTGTGAAGCTGTGTGAGAGACTGGGGAAATCTGGATGCTGCTCGTCATGGCTCAGTGTGGAAGAACTCGAATGGGTATTTCTGTATCAGCATGGTGTGTTTATTCCTGTTCTCACCTGTAAGATCACATCCGTGGACTGCTCCTATAAATCGTCTTCAGTTTAATATTAGGATGGACAGGTATATGCCACACTGAGCACACCCCAATAGCTCATGCCCCTATCTGTCTGTCTGTCTGTCTTTCTCCTCTGAGGATATTGACACATGTACAGGCAATTGTCACAAACGGTTGCCATTCCTCCACCAGTCTCATTCCAGATATGAAAGGCTTGGGGGGGGGGTTAGTATACCATGTGGCGAGTCGCTCCCATCCCAACCCAGCACAATACAGACTCCCGATATCTAAGCAAAACTGACTGGACAGCCCTGACTGGCTTCCTTTGCTTTGCCTCCAGGGCACTGAGGCTAATTTTGCCTCGTAATTCCCACGTTGCTTGACAAGAGTCGACCCATTCCCACCAGGCTGGTCCCTGGGACCTCGTATTTCTCCCCGCACTGGGTGTCACTGAGTCGTGAAGGGAACGGGCGTCCAGTGTGCTGGATTGAAACTGGAGGTGGAGAAGGTTACTGTTGGAGTGAATCCTTGTGATTGTGAGCTGATGTCTGGTGCTGACTGGTCTCCTTCAGTAATGACCAGGGATTCCTGCTGCTCTTTTCCAGGTTGGGATGAGGCAGCATTATGAGCTGGGCCGGTTTCTGCGACAACGTTATGAAGATTTCCTCAACTCCTCGTACGACCGACAAGAGGTGAGGGGTGTTGTGGGAGGAGAGTAAGTGATGGTGTTTGTGTGTGTGTGTCTGTCTCAGCGAGCAACTGAATAAGTGAGGAGCTTAGTGAGGGCTAAACAATTCACTGTCAACTGAAGGGTTAGCTCAACAGTGAACGCCACAGAGTGCACATGCTGGGTTTTTCTCACTTGTGTTTCACTGGTAACCTGTGTTTGACGCTCAGGTCTTCAGTTGTGCTGACTCCAACACATTATTACACAGTCGCTGATGCTGGCTGTGGTCATTTTGGCAAATAGCAAATGTGAGGTGATAAACCCAACTCCTGTACTCAGTACTCTGACTGATAAAGGAAAGCATACCAAACGGCTTCTTCACTATCCTATCTACCTGCGACTCCACTTTCAAGGAGCTATGAACCTGCACTCCAAGGTCTCTTTGTTCAGCAGCACTCTCTAGGACCTTACCATTAAGTGTGTAAGTCCTACTAAGATTTGCTTTCCCAAAATGCAGCACCTTGCATTTATCTGAATTAAACTCCATCTGCCATTTCTCAGCCCATTGGCCCATCTGGTCCAGATCCCGTTGTAATCTGAGGTAACCCTCTTCGCTGTCCACTACACCAAATGGCTAGTTCTCACTGTATTCCATGAGATCTAACCTTGCTAATCAGTCTCCCATGGGGAAAATTGTCGAACACCTTACTGAAGTCCGTATAGATCACATCTACTGCTGTTCCCTCATCAAGGGGAATAGGTCTGGGTGGTTTGCACTTCGGCGGGTCAGTGTGGACTTGTTGGGCCGAAGGGCCTGTTTCCACTCTGTAACTAATCTAATCATTGTGGGTGGCACAGTGGGTGGCACTGCTGCCTCACAGCGCCAGAGACCTGGGTTCAATTCCAGACTCAGGCGACTGACTGTGTGGAGTTTGCACATTCTCCCCGTGTCTGCGTGTGTTTTCTCCGGGTGCTCCGGTTTCCTCCCACAGTCCAAAGATGTGCACGTCAGGTGAATTGGCCATGCTAAATTGCCCGTAGTGTTAAGTAAAGGGGTAAATGTACGGGAATGGGTGGGTTACGCTTCGGCGGGTCAGTGTGGACATGTTGGGCCGAAGGGCCTGTTTCCACACTGTAAGTAATCTAATCTAATCTTCCTTGTTACTACAAAAAACTCAATCAAGTTTGAGAGACATGATTTCCCATGCACAAAGCCATGTTAACTATCCCGAATCAGTCCTTTCCAAATACATGTACATCCTGTCCCTCAGGATTCCCTCCAACAACTTGCCCACCACCGAGCTCAGGCTCACCAGTCTATAGTTCCCTGGCTTGTCTTTACCGCCCTTCTTAAACAATAGCATCACGTTTGCCAACCTCCAGTCTTCCGGCACCTCACCTGTGACTATCGATGATACAAATATCTCAGCAAAAGGCCCAGGAATCACTTCTCTAGCTTCCCACAGAGTTCTTGGGTACACCTGGTCAGGTCCTGGGGATTTATCGACCTTTAACCGTTTCAAGACATCCAGCACTTCCTCCTCTGTAATCTGGACATTTTGCAAGATGTCACCATCTATTTCCCGACAATTTATATCTTCCATATCCTTTTCCACAGTAAATATTCATTTAGTATCTCCCCCATTTTCTGTGGCTCCACACAAAGGCTGCCTTGCTGATCTTTGAGGGGCCCTAGTTACCCTTTTGTCCTTAATATATTTGTAAAAACCCTTTGGATTCTCCTTAAATCTACTTGCCAAAGCTATTTCATGTCCCCTGATTTCCCTCTTAAGGATACTCCTACTTTCTTTATACTCTTCTAAGGATTCACTCGATCTATCCTGTCTATACCTTACATATGCTTCCTTCTGTTTCTTAACCAACCCTTCAATTTTTTTAGTCATCCAGCATTCCCTATACCTACCAGCCTTCCCTTTCACCCTGAAAGGAATATACTTTCTCTGGATTCTCGTTATCTCATTTCTGAAGGCTTCCCATTT
>NC_057725.1:69657950-69676065 GCF_004010195.1 Chiloscyllium plagiosum | reverse complement strand
AAGACTCCTGCACTAGCTGCCTACCTCTCTTACCCTTCCTGGAGTTAACCCATCTATGTGACTGTATCTGAGGCTTTCCCCCCTTCCTATAACTGCCATCTATCACATACTGTTGTTGCTGTTGCAAATTCCTCATTGCTTCTATTTGTCTCTCCAACCGATCCACTTGATCTGATAAGATTTGCATCCAACAGCATTTATGGCAGCTATAATCCGCAGTAACCCTTAAACTATCTTCCACATCTGACAAGAAGTACATATCATTGCAAAGGCCATTTTTGCTCCTTCACAATCTACAGACCCAGAAAATAACACCGTCTTATTCCTCTACAAACACTGCCCCAGGTTAAATTAATAGCTATGGCTTATATTTTAAGTTTAATCAAGAGACTTATCTCCAAAAACATATAATCAAGAAAGAATCCACTGTACTCACTACTGCAGCCTTTCTCTTGGACAGACTTAAAACAACAAATAACTTGGGCTGAATGGCAACTTTCCATGCTGCAAACGTCTATGATTTTAGGAATAGGTTCGCAACAAGAGGCTGAGTCAAGTGATGCTGTCTGACTGAATATTTGTGATATTGTGGAATACGTATCTTGGTTTGACCGTGGGTTGGAGGATCTGAGCTACAGGGAGAGGCTGAACAGGCTGGAGCTGTTTTCCCTGGAGCGTCGGAGGCTGAGGAGTGACTTTATAGAGGTTTACAAAATTATGAGGGGCATGGATAGGATAAATAGACGAATTTTTCCTGGGGTCAGGGAGTCCAGATCTAGAGGTCATAGGTTTAGGGTGAGAGGGGAAAGATATAAAAGAGACCTAAGGGGCAAATGTTTCATGCAGAGGGTGGTGCGTGTATGGAATGAGCTGCCAGAGGATGTGGTGGAGGCTGGTACAATTGCAATATATAAGAGGCATTTGGATGGGTATATGAATAGGAAGGGTTTGGAGGGATATGGGCCGGGTGCTGGCAGGTGGGAATAGATTGGGTTAGGATATCTGGTCGGCATGGACGGGTTGGACCGAAGGATCTGTTTCCGTGCTGTACATCTCTATCACTCTGACTCTAAATAAACTGGGTCCAAAACAAAAAAATCAGGTGTGGTTCTGCTGCGAATGTCCAACTAGGATTGGGTCAGAAGGTGGGTTGCTATGGTTGTTCTCAACAAGCAACAGCCTTGATGGCTCTTTTATGTTCCCACGAGTACATTGTGTGCTCTCTGCTATAGATTTATGTTCGGAGTACAGATATTGACCGGACTCTGATGAGTGCTGAGGCAGATCTGGCTGGCTTCTACCCTCCACATGGACAACAGGTCTTCCGTACCAATCTTAGCTGGCAGCCAATCCCTGTGCATACAGTGCCAACGATGGATGACTGGGCAAGTATCCCAAATACCTTGGCTAAAAGGCAACAGTGTCCCTGTGGTGAGGGCTGAGGTGAGAGGAGGGTGGGGAGCTAGCCCTCTCACTGGGCCCATGGAGAGAGGGCTGGAGTGGGAGGACAGTAGGGAGCTGGTCCTCTCACTGGGCCCATGGGGAGGGGGCTGGGGTGTGAGGAGGGTGGGGAGCCGGCCGTATCACTGGGCCCATGGGGAGACGGCTGGGGTAAGAGGAGGGTGGGGAGCTGGTCCTCTCACTGGGCCCATGGGGAGAGGGCTGGGGTAAGAGGAGAGTTGGGAGCTGGCCCTATCACTGGGCCCGTGGGGAGAGGGCTGGCGTAAGAGGAAGGTCGGGAGCTGGCCCTATCACTGGGCCCGTGGGGAGAGGGCTGGGGTGGGAGGAGGCTGGAGGTTTGGATCCTGGGGTTGGGAATCCATAGCACTGGCTTTGTAAGCAAAGAGGAGGGGGTGGTTGATGACCCTGGCACTGGGTCTGTGGGGGGAAGGGGGCGGATATTGACCCCAACACTGGAACTGAACCAATGTGAATCATTTCAGTTGCTGCTGTACCCATTGAGAAACTGCCCTCGCTTTGAGCAGTTGCAGAATGAGACGAAGAATTGTTGGGAATACAAGAAGACCATGCAAGACAACCGGGTGAGTGTTGAGCATAGATAACAAATGAGTCTGTCTAATCTCTGTTCTGTCAACCACTCACTGGCACACTGCCTCTTCCCCAGGGTATCTTTTTTTTTTCTATTTGCTTCATTCTTCTTCTCTGTCTTTTAACTCACCACTTTCAGACTCGTGCTTCTCATTTATCTGTTTCCAGAAGCTCCCAAACTTGCTAATTATTTACAGTATTTCCTGTTTTCCTTTCGTAGTGATAGTCCGAGATTATTGCAGAGACCCTGCCTCTACTACTGTTATAGTGATTATCCAAGAAAGCCTATCTCTGAGCTGTAATGGTGATTACCACAGAGACCCTCCCTCTGAGGAGGCTCTAATGGAAATTACTACAGGAAGCCTCTCTCTCTCAGGGAAATGAATGGTGATTATCCTTCTTCGAGTGTAATGGTGATTAGTGAAGGACTTTGCATCCTCGACTATGACTGTGAGCATCATAAAGACCTTTCATCTCAGGCTATAGCAGTGATTATTGCACAAACCTTCCCTCTGGGGGAATCTTTAAAGATGATTATCATATGTACCCTGTCCCTCGGACTGTAACATTGATTACTGCAGAGGCCCTGTCTTTGGGTCTTTAGCAGAGAGACACCCCCTCTGAAGAGACGGTAATGGTAATGACTGTCGAAATGCACCCTCTGAAGTGACTGTAATCCTCTCCATGGGACTGTAACAGTAATGACTGCAGAGGGGACTGGAATGGAGATTGTCACAGAGACCTCTCTCGAGGACTGTAATGGTGATTACTGCAGAGACCCTTCATCCTAAACTCCACCAGTGATGACAACCTGTTCAGAGGGACGGTCACTATGGTAACAATAATACTTGCAGAGACCCTGCCTCTGGGATTGTAACATTGGTTATCATGCAGACCTTGATACTTAAGGGCTGTGATAATAATCCCCTTGGGCTGCAGTGTTGATTACTGCAGTCACCTTCTATCTGGCACTACAAAAGTGATTATCAGAGAGACCTTCCCTCTAGTGATTATCACAGAGATCTTCCCTCTAGGGGTGTTGTAATGACGAATATGGCAGAGACCATCTCCCTGGGTCTGTGCAATGGAGAATCCTGCAGAGACAGTCCATCCTTGAGTATAATAATGGGGCGGCATGGTAACCCACTGGTGAGTGTTGCTGCCTCACAGCAAGAGGAACTCAGGTTCGATTCTATCCTTGGAGACTGTGTGTAGTTTTCACATTATTCCTGTGTCTGAGTGGGTTTCTTCCAGTTGCTCCAGTTTCCTCTCTCAGCCCAAAAATGTGCAGGTGGATTGGCTGTGCTATGTTGCCCATAGCGTCCAGGGATGTGTAGATCAGGTTGATTAGCTATGGGGAATGCAGAGTTACAGGGATAGGATAAGGGGCTGGTCTGGGTGGGATGCTCTTTGGAGAGTCAGTGTGAACTTGACTGACCAAATGGCCTGCCTCCACACTGTAGGAATTCTATGAACAGTGAGTATCACAGAGACCTTCCCTCTGGAACTGTAATAGTGACTATCATGGAGATCCTCCCTCTGGGACTGTAACAATAATGACTGCAGAGACCCGCTCTCTGGGACTGTAACAATAACTTTTACAGAGACCCTTCTCTGATGAGCAGTAATGGTGATAATTGCAGAGACCCTCTCTCTGGGACTATAATGGTGATTATTGAAGAGACCCCCCTCTCTCCAATGTCAACCACATTCTTATGCCCATTAACCTGGATGTTTTGATGTAATATGTACTGTTTACTGGTTGCTGATGTAGGAATTCCTGAAGACGCTGGCTAAAAACACTGGAACTCCCTTTGCGAACCTGACACTATTTAATCTGTGGATGATTTATGATGCTCTGTTCTGTGAGGTGAGTTGTTTTGTGGGATTGCAAACTGGATATGGCAGGGGTGGAGGTTGAGCATGCGATGTAACATGCACACAGGCTTGTGTACATGTGCACAAATGCCTTCCCTTCAGAGTGACAATTGCACCACACTTCCCACTCTCGTGGTTTACCTCTACCTGTAGTTTCAGTCTGACCGCATATCAGACTTCTCATCACATGAACTTAAGAGTAGAGAGTGAATGGAGTTAATGTAAATTCTGACTGGCTGTCACCTTTAACCCATAATCAAAATCAGAATATGTATATATTTTAGTGCTTTTCACAGCCTCAAAATGCGCTGAAGTGTTCTGTAGCCACTGAAACAGTGTTTGGTTTGTTTCCACTGTTCTAATGTTGGAAATGCTGCAGCTAATTTGTAGACAGAAAGATCCCAAGAGCAGCCAAGTGACTGTGGCCATGCATTTGAGAGAAGGAATGTATGGCCTGCTCCAGGCAGTTTAAGGATGGTATATGATGGTTCCCCTAGTTTCTTACTTCACTTCGATCTAACTGCAACACGGTGTGCTTCAAAGAAGGTTTCAACCCTTGAGTGCTGTGACCTCAAGAACAGACACATTAGCTTAAAAGAAAGAACTTGTGTTTATTTCTCAACCTCAAATGGAATCTCAACAGTGCCCACTCGTACAGCACAAACGCACAAGTCTAGATGATTACAGAAGAGACTGCGTGTACTTTGTCAAGTTCAAAAAGTTACTCTTGTTATTATCTTTTGAGATGAAACCTGGAAGTGTTACAGGCCTGATAATTTTGGTTCAGTGACAGTAATGGTTCTGAGGATAAATTCAGAGACTTCCTACTTGAAAGAGCTTTGCAGGTTAGAGATGCAGTTAAGCCCCTGAAGTGAACATCTGACTGAGTTCTCAAAATCTACATTCTGGATTAGAGTGGTGCTGGAAAAGCACAGCAGTTCAGGCAGCATCCGAGGAGCAGGGAAATCGACGTTTCGGGCAAAAGCCCTCTCCTGATGAAGGGCTTTTGCCCGAAACATTGATTTCCTTGCTCCTCGGATGCTGCCTGAACTGCTGTGCTTTTCCAGCACCACTCTAATCCAGAATCTGGTTTCCAGCATCTGCAGTCATTGTTTTTACCTCTCAAAATCTACAGACAGAAGGATAGTCCTGCTATAAAATATAAGCCATGATGTAGAGGTGCCGGTGTTGGACTGGGGTGGACAAAGTTAAAAGTCACACAACACCAGGTTACAGTCCAACAGGTTTATTTGGAAGCACTAGCTTTCGGAGCTCTGGTACCTGATCAAGGAACAACGGTCCGAAAGCCAAAACTTCCAAATAAACCTGTAGGACTATAACCTGGTGTTGTGCGATTTTTAACATAAAATATAAGAACAAAGAGCAAGAGTAGGCAATACAGCCCCTTGAGTTCTGCTCTGTCATTTAATTCAATCATCTCAGCCTCAGTTCTGCTTTCCCATCTGGTCTCCACAACCCTTCAACCCATTAATTAAAAACCTGTCAAACTCCTCAAATTTTCTTAATGTCCCAGCATCCATTGCACTCTGGGATAGCAAATTCCACAGATTCATGGCCCTTTTGAGAGAAGTAATTCTTCCTTCTCTATATCTTTTATCTGCTACCTCTTATCCTAAAACTATGCACTCTCAGTCTAGATTGCTGTAAATGAAGAAACCTATCAATGCCGACTTGTCACTCCTCCTTAGCATCTTATATACCTCCATTATATTTCCCCTCGTACCTCTAAAGTATAGGCTAAAATTGCTCAATCTTTCTTCATAAGACAAACCCTTCATGTCTGGAATTAATCTAGTGAATAACTTTTGAACTGTCTCCACTGCAACTCGAGTAAGGGGACCAAAATTACAAACCGTACTCCAGGTATACTCTCTCTTGTCTTGAACAGTTGCAGCAACGATTCCCAACTTTTATATTCTATTTCTTTAACAATAAATGCCAAGATAGTTTTTGCCTTCCTTATTACCTCCTCTGACTGCATTCCAGTTTTCTGCCTCTGAATGGATTCTGGACAGGATTCTTCCTTTGTTGGGTGGGATCTCTTCTCTCTTTGCTCTCTCTCTCCCAAACTGTCTGACATTCTGAGAGCAGCCTCATGTCAGTGTTGTATTTTTTTTAACACAAGCTGGTTTCAGTCAAGTGACTATAGTATCAGTGTTCTCACATGGATGGTCCCTGATGACATGAACATTGAAGTGTGAGAGAAAGGGGAGGGGGTTAAAATTTGTCCATTTACATCTCCTTGTGATCCAATTTCTTGACCTTTTACTCTGTCACTTTTCTTCTACATTATCTTGGTGGGCTCGTCGTGCATCAGTTTCAAAAGAAGCAGTTAACTTTATAGGAGTCATCCTGTTGCATCTATGATATCTCCCCTCAAAGGAATGGTAGGATACAGAGGGTAATAGTGGGAGGATGTTTGTCAAATTAGAGGCCTGGGACTAGTGGTGTACCTCAGGTGTCAGTGCTGGGCCCATTGCTGTTTGTTATCTACATCAATGATTTAGATGAGAATGATTAGTAAGTTTGCAAATGATACTGAAGTAGGCAGTATTATGAGGAAGGTTATCAGAAATTGCAGTAGGACCTTGATCAGCTGGGGAAGTGGGCCGCGAATTGGCAAATAGATAAGTGTGAGGTGTTGCATTTTGCAAAGTCAAATCAAGGGAGTTTCATGGTGAGTGGTAGGGCCTTAAGGAGTGTAGTGGAACAGAGGGACCTTGGAGTTCAGGTGCACAGTTCTCTGAAAATGGAGAGACAGATAGACAGGGCATTGAAGGAGGTTTCTGACACACTGGCCTTCATCAGTCAGGACATTGAGTACACGTGTGGAGAAGTTATGTTGCAGTTGTACAGGGCGTTGGTGAGGCCGCACTTCGAGTACTGTGTTCAGTTTTGGTCACCTTACTGTAGGAAAGATGTTATTAAACTGGGAAGAGTGCAGAAGAAATGTACAAGGATGTTGCCAGGACTCCAAGGGACTGAGTCATAGGGAGAGGTCAGACAAGCTAGGACTTCTTTCTTTCGAGTGTAGGAGACTGAGGGGGGATCTTATAGAAGTGTATAAGATCATGAGAGGCATGGATAGGGTGAATACACTCGGTCTTTTTCCCAGGGATGGGGAATCGAGGACAAGAGGGCATCAGTTTAAGGTTAGAGGGGAAAGAATAAAAGGGAACCTGAGGGGCAACATTTTTAGAGGGTAGTTTGCATATAGAATGAGCTGCCAGCAGGAGTGGTTGAGGCGGGTACATTAACAACATTTGAAAGGTATTTGTACAAATATCTGGGTAGGAAAGGTTTAGGAGGGTATGGGCCAAGTGCAGGGAAATGGGGTTAGCGTGGATGGACATTTTGGTCAGTATGGACCAGTTTGGGCTGGAGGGCCTCTCTTCATGCTGTACAACTTTGACTCTACAAGAACCGGGTGACCAGAAATTTATTGTGATTGGTTCTGATTTAGTTGTTGCTAAGCAATTGAACTGTTCCAAACAAGATGTAGGTGGCCTTTCCAGGGTGTGCACTCTCCTGGGAACTGGCCAATGAGTTGTCTTACTCCATTTAGCTCTATGTTCTTGGTTTTCAACTCCCCAACCAGAAGAAACATCCTCCCTGCATCTAGTCTGTCCAGTCCTGTTAGAATTATATACATTTTAATCAGATCCCCTTTCATTCTTCTGAACTCTAGTGAATACAGTTGAACCACCTTTTCACTGGGCTGCTGGTCCAAGATTGTTTGAGGTGGAGCCCATCCTGACAATACGGTTCCTTCCTTTCCCCATATTGATGCCAGTACCCCTGAAATGGAACCTTTCTTTCTTGCACCATGTGTCTACTTCCCTGATTTTCTTATCTCTATTCCAATTTGCATGTGGCTCAGGTAATAATTCAGTGATGACCATCCTTGCAGTTCTATTTTTTAATTTTGTTCCTAATTCCTGATTTTCCCCAAACAGGACCTCTTGCCTCTGCTGCTGGTCTCACCATGGACCACAACAACTGGATCCTACTCCTCCTACTTCAATATTTCTTGAAGCTGGTCAAGTTATCCCATACCTCAGCACCAGGCAGGGAACTCACAACAGGAGACCCTCCATCCTGCTCACAAAGAATACCATGTCCTTATAGAGCATCCTACCACTTTACTTTGTGCTTAAAAGCTAGTGGGTGGGGTGGTCTATATACTGACCGGAAGGTAAAGGCAGTTGTAGTTTCATGTTCTTGGATTCCATGAGTTGCACAAATGACCCTAGTTTGGACAATTTAACTATTGGTTCAATCGTTTAGCAACAGTGGAAGTTTGTAGATTTCCTTGAGCTCTCAGTGAATGATTGTTTGAAATTGCTTCATCACTGGGGATTGACTTGAGATTCGGGGTGTGAGAGAGAGAGAGAGAGCAAGACTTCCCATTCTTTATCCTTGTCTATGCTGAAGTAGCTGCTGCTAAGAAGACCATTTATCTACTTCTAATTCCACAATCTCTTTATTTTTCAAAGCTGACAGGTCTCCCAGTATGCAAAGTTATCACAAACATATGAATTAAACCAAATGCACATTTCTCAATGCTGAAGTCATTGTCTGTTCCACTGTTTTGACTTTGATATTACCATTTTGTGCAGATGGGTTTTATATGCAGTCGGCTCTGCTAACGTTTGCCCCAATCTCTGTTTAGGTGAGCATGTAACCATTCTTGGTCAGTATTCATCCTTTTCTAAAGGTCGATGAAGCACTCCAGTCATAAAATCAGATGCAAGAAAGCTGAAGAGCAACACTTCATTTTTACTGCAATCATAACATGATAAATGGGGAGTTGTCCACTTGATCAGTACAGTTCTCAGCGCAAGGAATTGCTCCAGGTCACTTTTAATGTTTCAATGGATTGTTTAGACCCCTTTTTGAACTTTCTGGCTTGGGGACTTAAACGATAAGAGAACTTTCTGTTACTTGGGCTGAGTTTAATTATGCCAACAGGTTTTGTTCCTCCTGAACTTTACCCTCCACCCCCACCTTACCCCAAAACTAGATTAAGTTTAACTTAGTTTAATTTGGCATCATGTTCGGCACAACATTGTGGTCCCAAGAGCCTGTTTGTGTGCTGTAAAGTTCTATGTTTTAAATCATTACCCAGAAGCAGTTTACTCCTTACACCAGGAGACTAGGTTTGCATCATAATTGCTTCTGAGATAAGGTGCCCTTGATATAAGGTTACAGTATATGCCTACCTTCAATACATCTCATTTCTCCTGACCTGTTGTTTCTGATAGACATAAATGATCTGGAGGAAGATATAAGTGATCTGATTAACAAGTTTATGGATGACATTAAGATTGGTGGATAAGCAGATAGTGAAGGGGACTGTCAGCAGAATATAGATAGATTGGAGGGTTGGGTGGAGAAATGGCAGATGGAGATCAATCTGGGCAAATGCGAGGTGATGCATTTTGGAAGATCCAATTCAAGAGCGAACTGTACAGTAAATGGAAAAGCCCTGAGGAACATTGATGTACAGAGGGATCTGGGTGTTCAGGTCCATTGTTCCCTGAAGGTGGCAACGCAGGTCAATAGAGTGGTCAATAGGGCATACGGCATGCTTTCCTTCATCAGACGGGGTATTGAGTACAAGAGTTGGCAAGTCATGTTCCAGTTGTACAGGATGTTAGCTTGGCTACATTTGGAATACTGCGTACAGTTCTGGTCATCACATTACCAAAAGGATGTGGATGTTTTGGAGAGGGAGCAGAGGAGGTTCATCAGGATGAAGAGAGGTTGAGTAGATTAGGATTATTTTCATTAGAAAGATGGAGGTTGAGGAGGAGACAAGATTGAGGTCTACAAAATCATGAGAGGTTTGGACAGGGTGGATAGCAAGAAGCTTGTTCCCAGAGTGGGGGGGGCTCAATTACTAGGGGTCACAGGTTAAAGGTGAGAGGCGAAAGGTTTAAGGGAGGTATACGTGGAATGTTCTTTACACAGAGGGTCGTGAGGGCCTGGAATGTGTTGCCGGTAGAGGTGGGCACAATCACGTCATTTAAGACGTACCCAGACAGATACATGAATGGGCAGAGAGCAGAGGGATATAGATCCTTAGAAAATAGGTGACCGGTTTAGACGAGGATCTGGATCGGCACGGACTGAAGGGCCTGTTCCTCTGCTGTAGTTTTCTTTGTTCTTAACCTAAAGTCTGTGGTTAATTAGAAACCTAAAAGTACAGTGACTGTTGCTAGACAACTCTTAAAATGAAAGTTATTACCTCTTGCCAATTTCCTGTTTTTTTTGACCATACCATTGCAGACTATTTATATCTAAATAATCATGCAGTGCCCTCTTCATTTGAACCTGCCTCCACATTTACAAATAGTACATTAATGTCATCCATACCTTAACTACTCATTTGAAGTTCTCACGTTTCCCTTGTTTTTCTGTATATCATTTTTAAAATCATTTTACAAACAGGAACAGCTTGTTCCTCAAGAAGGGTTAAGACCTGAAACGTTGACTTCTCCACCTCCTGATGCTGCCTGGCTTGCTGTGTTCTCCCAGTCTCCTATTTGTCTACTATTCAGCCCACTAATGGTTTTGAAAGTCTCTATAAAATCTCTTCTCAGCTGTCTTCTGTTAAAGTGAACAATCCCAGCTGCTTCAAGGATTTGCATCTTTCCAATAATATTCAAGCCAAAGACTAACAAGTTAAACATCACCTTCCTGCTCTTGTACTCTATGCCTCTCTCAATAAAGCTGAGAACACCGTATGCTTTATTCACTGCACCCTCCACTTGTCCTGACGCCTTCCATAATTTTTTCACATCCACACCCATGTCCCTCTGGTCTGATACCCCCTTTATAATTGTACCCCTTACTTTATGCACTCCTTCAGTGTTCTTCCTATTAAAGTGCATAACCTCACCTGCCACCTATCTGCTCGCTCACTCCTACTTGTCAATGCCCTTTTGGAGTTTCACACTGTCCTCCTCACAGGTTACTATTCTTCCCAATTTCACGTCACCTGATGATTTTGAAATTTTCCACTGCATACCAAGATCCAAATCACTGATATGTAACTCCACCACGAACTTTCCTCTGGCCTGTTCGTTGACTATTCCTGTCTCTTTCTTGTCATTCAGCCAATTTTGTATCCATGTTGCAACTACCCCTTTTCTCCCATGGCCGATAACTTTCCTCAAGTCCGTTATTTGATACTCTATCAAGCACCTTCTGGAAATCCATGTATATCACATTAACAGCTTTACCCTCACCGACCTTCTCTGTTATCTCTTCAGAAATATGGAGAGGCCCATACAATGCTCATAGAATCATACAGTAAAGAAGAGACCATTTTACATCAATCCGTGTAGCTAAAAATACATGACTGCCAACACTAGGCCCACTTTCCACATTAGGCCCATAGCCTTGAATGTTATGACACTTCAAAAGGTTATTAGGTTTCCTGCCTCAACTAATCTGAGGCATTGCATTTCAGACCCCTACCACCCTCTGGGTGAAAGAAATATTTTCTCATATTACCTCTAAATCTCCTGCCTTACACTTTTTAAAATTATGCCACTTGTTATTGACCAACAGGTACAACCGCTTTCTATTCATACTGACCGTGCCCCTCGTAATCTTATACCCCCCTATCAGGTCCCCCCAAGACCTTCTCTGCTCCAAAGAAAACAACCTGAGCTTACCTAGCCTCTCTCCATAGCTGAAATGCTCCATCCCAGGCAACCTCCTGGTGAATCTGCACTGCACCCCTTCCAATGCAATCAAGATTCTTCCTATAGTGTGGTGACCAGACCTGCATACGATACTCGAGCTCCGGCATGGCCAAAGTTCCAACATGACCACCCTCCTCTTACCTTCATCAGTCGAGGCATAGATTATAAGTGTCCAGTATGCCCTTAGTAATTACCCTACTAACCTGTCTAATTATCTTGATGGTTCTGTGGATGAGCACCCCAAGATCTTCCGTGTTTCCTAGTGTCTTGCCATTCTCGAGTGCTCCCTTGTCTTGATCCTTCTCTTAAAATGCGTAACTCAAATTTATCAGTTTCAGTTACATTGTTCACTGATCTGGTCAATCGTTTTATATTCTTCTGCAAACAAACACCTCACTGTAAACCACCCGGCCAATCTTTGTGTCACCCTTAAACTTACCATCTCTCCCATGTGGTCATCTCCAGCATTATGAGTATCACAAACTATAAAGGACCCAGCACTGATCCCTGTGGTATACCACTGCACATGTGCTCCAGTCACACAAACAGCCTTCTACCACCACCCTCTCTCTCCTGCCATAGAGGTCATTTTGGATGCAACTTGAGCAGTTACCCTGGATCCCATGAGCTTTTACCCTTTTTATCAGTTTCTCGTGTGGGAATTTGTCAAAGGCCTCCTGTAATCCATCTAAGCTACGTCAACTATTCTACACTAATGCAACCACTTGGTCACATCCTTGTAAAATTCCATCAGATTTGTTGGGCATGACCTCCCTTTGACAAAACCATGCTAACGATCCCTGATCGAACCTTGCCTCTCTAAGTGGAGATGATTTTTCTCCTTCATTATTTTCTCCATTAGTTTCCCTACCATGAGTGTAAGAATCTTTGATCTGCAGTTCCTCGGTCTATCTTTACCATCCTTCTTGTAAAGTGGACCTACATTAGTTGTCCTCCAGTCCTCTGGCATTTCCCCTGTGGCCACAAAAATTTGGGTCAGGTACCTATGATTTCCTCACTCATCTCCCACAGCAGCCTGGGATACAACTCATCTGGACCTGGTTATTTTCCCACTTTTAAATCCGCCAAGCACCTCCAATACCTTCTCACTCCTCATATTAAACTGCTCAAGAATTCCACAGTCCACCTTCTTGAATTCTGTACTTGATCCTTCTCCTCCTCCTGTGTCAAGAGAGATGTGATGTCCTCATTTTATCAGTGTTCTCTGGCTTCAAGAACTAATTGTCCACTGGACCCTAATAGACCCTTACTGTTTCTCTGGCTATTCTCTTCCCCAACAAACTTGTAGAATATCTCGGGATTCTCCCTAATCTTACCTGTTTTTTTTTAGATTAGATTAGATTAGATTACTTTACACTGTGGAAACAGGCCCTTCGGCCCAACAAGTCCACACCGACCCGCCGAAGCGCAACCCACCCATACCCCTACATTTGCCCCTTACCTAACGCTACGGACAATTCAGCGTGGCCAGTTCACCTGACCTGCACATCTTTGGGCTGTGGGAGGAAACCGGAGTCAGTTGCTTTCTTGAGAGCCCTCACTCCTGTACCTCCTATACCCCTCTGGGACCTCTGTTGTTTGCTGCCCTGTTCTGGAACCTGGGTTCAAATCCTTGCCATGGTCAGTGATGGAATTTCAATTTAATTTTTAAAAAAAATCTAGAGTGAAGCGTCTAATGGTGAGTATGAAGCCAATTGTTGATAGTCGACAAAAACCAATCGAGTTCACTCCCTTTGGGGAGGGAAATCTGTCACCCTGCCTACGTGAGACCTCATACCCACAGCAATATGGTTGACTCTTAATTACTCTCTTGGTATGAGGAATGGGCAATAAATGCTGGCTTTGCCAGCGGTGTCCTCATTCCATGAATAGATTTTTAAAAAGGTTTTTACCACTTGGTGGTAGGGGAGTTAAGTGTTACAGCACAGACAGACACCAAATCTGTTTTGGTCCCTCTATTTGTGACACAGTCCAATAAAACTGTCACAGACCCCCCCCCCCCCAATAATTACTCTCATGGTTCCTGTCCAGACTTGTGAATAACCAAGCCTTTGTGAATAATTAATTTCAGACACTGATTTTGTATCTCAAACAAAAGACTTAACTATTTATTAAATACACAATCACTTTAGCAGAAACAGAAAAAAAACAAGATACGCTGATTAAAGTTTATGCTTTAAACCTGAAACATTTGTTTTCAGCTCCCAACAGACAGGCACACACAACAGACAGACAGACCTTCTCAGTTCATTCAGGCAAAGGTAGTAAGACCTCCATCTCAGCTTTCTACTCTTTAGGCTTTTGGAAGTTGGTGTGCCAGGTTAGGCAGGGACCTTTCAAATCTTCATGCTGACTTCTCAGCAGCCAAGGTGATCTTTTCAGAAAACATAATCCAAAAAAAAACAATTTATAGTCCTGGTTCTGCCCTAATATGTTGATTGTTTCTTCAATTACCATTCAATATCTGCCATATACTTGAACATAAGGTATCTTACAAACTTGTCAGAAGCAGGTCCCAGGTACTGACCTTGTTAATAGCCAACTTCTGCTATCTGTTCAAATAAAATGCCTTTCCCATTGTTGCTGTGTCTGTAGAAATCCTTTTAATCAGGAATCAGTCTGCAACTAACCTCCAGGTCTTGCCTTGAACAAAGTTTGGTCAGTTTAAAAAAAATAAAAATCTTTGAGAGTTCTAACAGTGTGTTTTGAGATCAGATATGTGGTCCATTTTCTTTTGGTGGAGTGTCTGAGAAGGTTTAATGCAGGTCATGGTTAAAACTAAATTCAAACCTTGTGATTATTTACCTGCCCTTGAGGCTCACTGACCACCTGTTATTTTCTAGGGGCATATTGGGTGTCCTTTCAGGGACTTGAGGCCAGTTGTGGAAACTAGGATAAGCTCTGTGTCTCTGGACAGTCCTAATAAATTCTTGTTCTAACATCTTCCTTGGGCAGCAAGTTCACAACTTCACTCTCCCATCCTGGGCCACGCCAGAGCAGATGGAACACTTGAGACAACTGAAGGAATTTGGCATCCGATCGGAGTTTGGACTCTACCAGACAAAGGAGAAATCACGGCTGCAAGGGGTTGAGTGAATGTCATCACCTCTTAGTGATGCTGTCTCAGTATCCTTACCTCGCCCACTCCTCTCTGTCATGCTGACTGCATTCCTCAGGGACCGTTGCTTGCCCACTGTTCTATGTTCTAGTGTTTTAATATAAGTGAGATTACACAATCTAGGATTATAATGTGCAATCAGAAGGGTAAAGATTTCTAATGGATTAATGGGAATAGATTTGCATACAGTGACTGATTTCAGTCACTGTACACACCAGTCCTTGGAGGGTCAGGTTTCACATTAACTCTCCCCACACTGACCTGTCCCTTGTTTCACAGTAATTGTCCCCAAACTGACCAGTCTGCGGAGGGTCTGGTGTCACAGTAAATGTGTCAGAGGTATTATAACCTTTAGAGTTAATGTTCTGGTATGGGGTCCAGTTGTTTATCTGTATTCCTTTACTGTTTGTAAAAATGTGTTTATTTTTGCAGGCGTGCTCCTCAAACAAATCCTCGAAAATATTACTCGCTCAATAAATGAGACCAATTCTACTCCCCATCTCAAAATGATCATGTATTCAGCGGTGAGTCACCTGAGATTGAAGAGGATCAAAGTGTTGGGTATAAATGATTGATGGGATTAAATATCCCACCATGACAGGATAATGTAAAAAAATCACATTTTATGCTATGTCATTAACATTTTGATCAATGGTGATCTGTGGAAGGCCAACATGTACTTGCTTCCTGGTTGTCAGTGTTGATTCTGAACCCGCCATGGAGGGTCAGTATTAACCTCCACCTCCATACAGTGAGTCAGTGTTCAACACCGTCTGGGGGCAGTGACTCAGTGTTGAGCACAACTCGGTTTGCTTGTACCTGCAATCCATTTAGTCTAATGATTGATTGTATTCTGAATTTCATCTCTGTTCACAGCATGACACCACTATTATAGCCCTTCAAATGGCTCTGGGTATTTACAGCCTTGCTCCAACATATGCTGCCTGCCACATATTTGAGCTTTACAAAGAGACAAACGGGTAGGTTCTGAAATTGTTTTCAAGATGTCTGCCCTGCACAGTCACAGTTCATGCTTCATTTCCCCAGGGCTCTGAATGTCATTGTTCCATTCTCTCGTGATAATATTGGAGGGTCCAACTAACACTCAGCCTGTATACATATCCGGAACTCAGCATGTTGCAAATCCAGAGAGTCAGGATACCTGCCAGTTCTTTGATTTATGCATTTTCTTTTTTAGGGCAGTTACTGTGCAACCAGATGCTCCAAGTGGCCTAATCAGACTAAACAAAAATTGGGACGGGTTAATAGGCAGAGAGAAGGAACAAATGAAAATGTTCATAGGTTAGCAGGTTATGAATAGTAGAGTGTTATTTCTTATTTACATAAATGATCTGGATGTGAATGTACAAAGCATGATTAGTTGGTTTGCGGATGATACGAAATTAGGAGATATCATTGGCGAGGAAGGTTATCAGACATTATAGAGGGACCTTGATCAGATGGGGAAGGGGCTGCGGGTTGGTAAATATAATTCAATACACATAAGTGTGAGATGTTGCATTTTGGAAAGTCAAACCAGGGTAGGATTTATACAGTAAATGGTGAGGCGCTGAGGAGTGTTGTGGAACAGAGGGACCTAGGAGTACAAATACATAGTTCATTGAAAGTGGTGTCACAGGTAGACAGGGGTGGTGATGAAGGCTGGCTTTCATTGGTTGAGGCATTGATGTTACAGTTATATAAGTCATTGGTGAGGCTGCAGTTGGAGTATTGTGCACAGATTTGGTCACCCTGTTATAAGAAAGACATAGTTAAACTGGAAGGAGTGCAAAGAAGATTTACAAGTATGTTGCCAAGGCTAGTAGGTCCTGAGTTACAGGGAGAGGTTGGCCAGGATAGGACTTTATTCCTTGGGATGTTGGAGAATGAAGGGCGACCTTATAGAGGTGTATAAAATCATGAGGGGCATTGATAGGATGAATACATGTAGTCTTTTTCCCAAGGATGGAGAATTGAAAACAATACGGCATAGGTTTAAGGTGAGAGGGGAAAGATTTAAGAAGGATCTGAGGAGCAACCTCTTACAGAGGGTGGTGCCTATGAGGAATGGGCTGCCAGAGAACATAGTTGAGGCAGGTACAATAGCAACATTTAAAAAAAAAAAATTTGGATAGGTACATGGATGGGAAGGGTTTAGCGGGGTATGGACCAAATCCATGCAGTTGGATCTAACTGAGTGAGTGCCATGGTCAGCATGGACCAGTTTGGGCCAAAGAGCCTGTTTCCATGCTGTATAACTCTCTGACTCTGAGTGCTGCAAGCATCAGTGTTGGTACCTCAGCTGTTAACAATCTCGATGAATGAGTTAGATAAAGAGATAGAGAATCACGTTTCGGGGTTGCTGATATATCGCTAGGTGAGAATGTCAGATGCTCAGAGCACTCTCTGTTAAGAGATATAGACACATTGAGTGAATGGACAGCAGGATGGCAAATGGAATGTAATATGGGGAAATGTGAAGTTAGTCACTTCATTCATCAGAATAGAAAAGCAGATTTTTAAAAAAAAGGCATTATTGTTTTAAATCTTTGATATCCACATAGTTGTATGTATATAAGGAACATGGGCGGCACAGTGACTTAGTGGTTAGCACTGCCGGCTCACAGCACCAGGGTCTCAGGTTCGATTCCAGCCTTGGGCGACTGTCTGTGTGGAGTTTGCACATTCTCCCCGAGTCTGCGTGGGTTTCCTCTGGGTGCTCCAGTTTCCTCCCACAGTCCAAAGATGTGCAGGTCCGGTGAATTAGTCATGTTAAATTGCCCATAGTGTTAGGCAGAGGGAAATGGGTCTGGGTGGGTTACTCTTCGGAAGGTCGGTGTGGACTGGTTGGGCCGAAGGGCCTGTTTCCACACTGTAGGGAATATAGAACATAGAAAGTACAGCACAGAACAGGCCCTTCAGCCCACGATGTTGTGCTGACCACTGATCCTCATGTATGCACCCTCAAATTTCTGTGACCATATGCATGTCCAGGAGTCTCTTAAATGTCCCCAATGACCCTGCCTCCATAGCTGCTGCTGGCAATGCATTCCATGCTCTCTCAACTCTCTGTGTAAAGAACCTGCCTCTGACATCTCCTCTACACTTTCCTCCAACCAGCTTAAAACTATGACCCCTCGTGTTAGTCATTTCTAACCTGGGAAATAGCCTCTGGCTATCGACTCTATCTATGCCTCTCATTACCTTGTATACCTCAATTAGGTCCCCTCTTCTCCTCCTTTTCTCCAATGAAAAAAGTCCGAGCTCAGTCAACCTCTCCTCATAAGATAAGCCCTCCAGTCCAGGCAGCATC
>NC_057725.1:69653986-69656847 GCF_004010195.1 Chiloscyllium plagiosum | reverse complement strand
GACTGTGGGAGGAAACCGGAGCACCCGGAGGAAACCCACGCAGACACGGGGAGAATGTGCAAACTCCACACAGTCAGTCGCCTGAGTCGGGAATTGAACCCGGGTCTCTGGCGCTGTGAGGCAACAGTGCCACCGTGCCGCCCAGATAGCTGATGCTCAACATTTCCTGGAGAAAGAGTGAGCAGGAGAATGAAACCTGACTGGAGCAATGGAGTGAGGGCAGAAATAGGTCCCATTCTAGAAAAATAAAAGAGGAAGGAATTGGAACTGTTTGAGGAGAGGGAGAGAAGAGGGAATTGGCACCAATCTGGGAATAAGGTGGAAGAAAGAAAGAGAGAGAGAGAAATGGGATTATTTGGGATGAGGAGAGCAGAGAGCGCGAGCCAGAAAGAGAAAATTGGATCAGTGTGAGGGAGGGAGCAGGAGAATGGGATTGTGTAAAACTTATCCCTTTGAGAAGGGAGCAATGAGAGGGAAAGGTTCATGATTGTTAACTGCTCCAAATCTTGTACGTGGCTTTTGCAGATCCTACACTGTGGAGATGTACTACAGAAATGAGAGTAATTCTAAGCCATACCTTGTCACTCTGCCATCTTGCACTGAAAAGTGCCCCTTAGAAAAATTCATTGAAATTACTGCAGAGACGATCCCAAAGAACTGGGCAGAGGAATGTGAACTTCGCCACAGTACCATCCAAATTGGTAATGTATTGTGAAACAACTCGATTAGCTCGCTGACATGTTGTATTGATCCATGGTCATCCTCTCTATTTTGCTGATCTCTCCATATAACCCTAGGGTTTACGGTCACATTACTATGTTCTTTCAGTGTTATCTGTAGTCCTTATTCAGGAATGCACCCAACATTTAAATATAAAATATTGTCATTTTGCGGGGGGAGGTGTCAGTATTTTTACGTTCTTGCCAGTGTGCTACTCGTGGGCGGCACAGTGGATAGCACTGCTGCTCATAGCGCCAGAGACCCGGGTTCAATTCCCGCCTCAGGCAACTGCCTGTGTGGAGTTTGCACATTCTCCCCGAGTCTGCGTGGGTTTCCTCTGGGTGCTCCGGTTTCCTCCCACAGTCCAAAGATGCGCAGGTCAGGTGAATTGGCCAGGCTAAATTGCCCGTAGTGTTAGGTGAAGGGGTAAATGTAGAGGAATGGGTCTGGGTGGGTTGCACTTCGGCGGGTCGGTGTGGACTTGTTGGGCCGAAGGGCCTGTTTCCACACTGTAAGTAATCTAATCTACTCTCATATTTCAGTGGATAGATGTTGAACATTTGAGTGAAGTAAAGTCAGAGGCAATTGTTCCAAGACTACAACAAACTGCAATTCACAAAAGAGATTTCTTTCTATTTCTCTCAGTAAACAATCCCACCTGACTGGCTATGTATATTAGGTTTTCTCAGTGCTTCCCCATTTACCATTAAAACTACCAACAACCTCACCAACTTTCCCAGTGACAATGTGTTCCCACTGGAACATAATGTTCATGTTTCCCCGAGGTTGAGATGAGATAATGAACTCTCATTTCTGGTCATTATTGAATCATTAAAACCTACACCAGCAGAAAGCTGTTCAGCTCCTCCTGCTTCTGTAGGGATGTTGAAAAGATTACCCAGTTCATCCCCACATCGGGTAGTCCCCATGGATCAACTGAGATTTCAGTTTGCTTTCCCGTGTCAGGTGGGATCTCGGGCACCCTCAGGATTGGGTGATGCCTTTGTATTATAACAAGGATCTAGGGGCTCCCAGGAATAGGTCATGTGCTTTCACAAGTATCAAATGGGATCCAGGGGATTCTGGACACAGACTGGGGCAAGTAAGCTCTAGGTTTACTTGGTTACTGCCAGAATTGTTGTTTGCTCGAATCCTCTGGTGGAGGGGGTTTGGATTTTAACTGCAATATAAATTGGGGCATCACGGAAGAGGTTGTTGGAATTAAAACAGAACTTGCTGGAGGTGTGGCAATATCTGTCAGGACAAAACAGAGTTAATGTTTTGAGTCCAGGGACCCTTCTTCAGATCTGGACTCGACATTAATTTTGCTTTCTCCCCACAGATGTTGCCAGACCTGCTAAGTTTCTCCAGCAGTTTCAAATTTCCAGCATCTGCAGTTTTGTTTTATTTAAAGCAGTTGATTAAACCTGGTGCGTGTGTATTGTAATGGAGCTTTGCAAAACTCCTGCACTTCTTGTCTTTAGCCGCTCTACACTAATGATGGCAATACTGTTCACTTGCTGCTGTTAGTATGAGATTTTGTCTGCCTGGAAAGAGTTTGGTTTGATCATCAGCATCGGGAAGACATTGGAGGCAGTGACCATCACTGAACAAATCGTTGTCCTGCACAACAGAAGGCTGCCACGGTTTCCACAAACATTCAGAAGCTGTGGCAATCGTAAACATGTTTGAGACCATTTATCCCATCTCTCTTATTTATAATGCCCCCCAGTCTGTTCCCCTCTTTTCCAAATGCTGACTGTAAGAGGTACCTGATCCGAAAGTGACTGTTTAACCCATGGAGGCAAAGCTAACTATTTGTGGAAGGGTTGGGAGATAGTTTAGTGAATTGTATAAATTCTATGGTCTCCCATTGTAGTGTTGAAAATGACAGTACCTACCACTTCTACCTCCTGCCCAAAATCAACACGCTCGTTTCTAACTCCTGCCCAAAATCCACACGCCCATTTCTACCTCCTGCCCAAAATCCACACGCCGGTTTCTACCTCCTGCCCAAAATCCACAAATCTGACTGTCCCGGCCGACCCATTGTCTCAGCCTGCTCCTGCCCCACCGAACTCATCTCTGCATACCTCGACACGGTCCTGTCCCCCTTAGTCCAAGAACTCCCCACCAACATT
>NC_057725.1:69641831-69652757 GCF_004010195.1 Chiloscyllium plagiosum | reverse complement strand
CCTCCCCCAAGTCCCTCCTCCCTACCTTTTATCTTCGCCTGCTGGACGCACTTTCCTCATTCCTGAAGAAGGGCTTATGCCCGAAACGTCGATTCTCCTGTTCCCTGATGCTGCCTGACCTGTTGCGCTTTTCCAGCAACACATTTTCAGCTCTGATCTCCGGCATCTGCAGACCTCACTTTCTCCCATTGTAGTGTATATGTTGCACTGTTGTTGATACCTATAACCTGTTTGAAATGTGTATCTCTCTATCTCTCTCTGTACAGAGCGGATTCTAGGCCTGGTTGTGGGCTCTTGTCTTCTGTTAGTGCTCATTGTCCTGTGCATGAAGCTCCAGAGTCAAGACAAAGAACAAACTCTGGGCTACCAGAAACTTGCCTCCCACAGTGAAGAGAGAGAGAAAATGCTCCCAGTCTGAACAGGACAAGAAAGGCAACACAAGCAAGATTTAGAGCGATCCAAAGCCCATGGGGAAGGGACTGAAGGTTGCTTACTTCAAGTGAGCATTGATTGGTGTGATGAGCATGAGTTTTAACTCGCTTTTATGATCAAGGAGCTAACAAAAGTGTTTTTACTCCAAATTAAGCATTGATTTGAAAAACAGCTTAAGCCATGGAAAGGGGAAACTTGATAATTCTGTTCAAAGTCTTAGAATGAATCGAGTGTGATTTTAAGAAATTGCTAGCAGTGTGTGGCGTTTTTTTTTAAACACAGGCATTTTTTTTAAACATGCCAGAGATGACATGTCCACAGTCAGTTATTGTGACTGGGACACTAGATGACCTGATATCTCTGATACTGTCAGATACACAGGGTAACAGGCTGTTTCCACTGAGTCACCTGTTAAAGTTGTACGTGTAAGAAAGACCTGCATTTATAAAGTACCTTCACAGCTCCATTGTAACCAATGAAACACTTTTATTTTTGAAGTCCAACTAGTTTGTGCACTGCAAATCCCACAGACAGCACTGACTGAAATGACCAAGTTGTTTCTTTTTAGTAAAGAGTTGAAGTAAAGAGCGGCCCTGATTTTTCTTGAAAAAATGCCATGGGATTAATTGGACATTGTGCTCTTACCAGGGAGTTCTTTGAATAGGAACGGTCAGTTGTTGGGTTGTGAATCAGTGAAACTACAAGATGGTCTGTAGGTTGGGCTGGATTAGATTAGATTAGATTAGATTACTTACAGTGTGGAAACAGGCCCTTCGGCCCAACAAGTCCACACCGACCCACCGAAGCGTATACCACCCAGACCCATACTCCTACATTTACCCCATCATCTAACACTACGGACAATTTAGCATGGCCAATTCACCTGACCTGCACATTTTTGGATTGTGGGAGGAAACCGGAGCACCCGGAGGAAACCCACGCAGACACGGGGAGAATGTGCAAACTCCACACAGAGAATCGCCTGAGGTGGGAATTGAACCCAGATCTCTGGCGCTTTGAGGCAGCAGTGCTAACCACTGTGCCACCGTGCCGCCCACTTTTTTTTTGGCCCTTTGGCCCAACAAGTCCACACTGACCCGCCGAAGCGCAACCCACCCAGACCCATTCCCCTACATTTACCCCTTCACCTAACACTACGGGCAATTTAGCATGGCTAATTCACCTAACCTGCACATCTTTGGATTGGGGGACACGCGAGGTGAGATTAATGCAGTGGCTGGTTGGTGTGTTTTATTCTGTGTTATTTGGAGTCAGTGCTGGTTTTGTCAGTGGCAACAATGCCTTTTGCACAATTTATTCACCCTCTGACTTTTGCGAGTTTTGAGAAGATTTGTGCTTCAGGTTGAGGTATTCTGGATGTAGGTTTGCTCGCTGAGCTGGAAGGTTCGTTTTCAGACGTATTTATGTTTAGGTTTCCTTGGATTGGTGATGTCATTTCCTGTTGTAACAATTTCCTGTGGTGGTGCCCTTTCCTGTTCTTTTTCTCAAGGGGTGGTAAATGGGATCCAAGTCAAGGTGTTTGGTGATAGATTTCCGGTTGGAATACCATGCTTCTAGAAATTCTCGTGCGTGTCTCTGTTTGGCTTGTCCTAGGATGGATGTGTTGTCCCAGTTGAAGTGGTGTCCTTCCTCATCTGTATGTAAGGATACTAGTGAGAGAAAGTCATATTGTTTTGTGACTGGTTGATGTTCAAGTATCCTGGTGGCTAGTTTTTTTTGCCTGTTTGTCCAAGGTAATGTTTGTTACAGTTCTTGCACAGTATTTTGTAAATGACATTCGTTTTGCTTGTTGTCTGTATAGGGACTTTCAAGTTCATTAGCTGCTGTTTTAGTGTGTTGGTGGGTTTGTGGGCTGCCATGATGCCAAGAGATCTGAGTAGTCTGGCAGTCATTTCCGAGATGTCTTTGATGTAGTGGAGAGTGGCTGGGGTTTCTGGACGTGTTTTGTCTGCTTGTTTGGGTTTGTTGTTGAGAAATCAGTGGACTGTGTTCATTGGGTACCCGCTCCTTTTGAATACACTGTACGTGTGATTTTCCTCTGCTCTGCGTAGTTTGACTTGGATTTGAATCCCATTTACCACTCTCTGAGAAAAAGAACAGGAAATGACATCACCAACCCAAGGAAACCTAAACACATAAATAGAAAGCAGGCCATCAGTGCTTCATCTGGAGGCTCACTCAAGATGTTACCTAGTATGGTGATGAAACGTCTGAAAATGAACCTTCCAGCTCAGCGAGCAAACCTACATCCAGACCCTTTGACTTTTTTAAGGCAATTTAATTTCTGTCTTGTATTGGAGTCAATTAAAACTTGGCAGGAGATTGTTTGCTTGCTTTTTGCTTTGAAGCTGTGACAAACTAGTGCTTGTCCAGTGAGCTTTCCCGTAACCATGTGACTGAGGGACTGTGACCAAATATTGGAGAGGATCATGACAGTGGATTCTTCTAGTTTTATTCATCTAATCCAGTCTCGCAGAAACTCTGTCCTCTGAGTAGAACTCTAACTGCTGTTCAATTTGTTTCCTATGTACACAAGTCAGCCATTCACGGTGGGTTAGGACAGTACAGGCAAAGTTCACCTTGTGGTCATTTAACAGGTGCTTTGGCTCTAGGAGTTATGGAAGAATGCAGATAGTCCTTAGGTACTTGTTTTTGTAAACATCTCCACTTCATTTACTTAATTTGGTTCTAATTCAGAGAGCTGTACCATACTATTTGACAATAATTTGCAATAAGAAATCATTCAATGATATGGTTACAATTTCAGCAATTATGTTCTGTGCAATAAAGTTTCATTTTTTTTCTCCCCTGAACATCAGCTTAGTCTTATTCACAGCACTGATGGTACTTATAACACAATCCCAGCCTTTCCTTCATCCTCCCTGAATCCGACATCAGTTTGCTGTTGTCGTCATCGTCCCCCTCCTTGTCTTGCTCCTCCTCACATCCACTCTCCCACCATGTTGTCTCCTGTTCCCTCTCTTCTCTGTTGGGATTGCCCTCTGGAGCTCTGGCAATTGGACCGGAAACAATAATTCAAAGTATCAGTCACTGCCAGAATTTCATGATATTTGCAGTGAATTGGTAAATGATAACTCATTAGACATTTTACTTTATGTCCAGTTCTATCCCTCAGCCATTCCTTCCCCTTCCTCACCACTTGACTGCCAGCCTGCTCGAATCACTATTTCTTTTCTCGACGTTAAAATTATATTGTGTGGAAAATTTCAAAGCAGCTTTAAAGTTCAACTGTCACTTGCTGAAATATTTTCCCATTTTCTTCAATCTCTTAATTGCTCCTTCCTCTAATTCTCCCTCTTGTCCTTTTCCTTAAGAGTCTCTGAGTGAAAGGTTTCTTCAGTTCACTTTGAAAGACAAAGAAACCATGGGCCAGCACAATGGCTCAGTGGTTAGCTCTGCTACCTCACAAGGCAAGGGACCCAGGTTTGAATCTGGCCTCAGGCAACTGTCTGTGTGGAGTTTACACATTCTCCCCGTGCTCCGGTTTCCTCCCACAGTCCAAAGATGTGCAGGTCAGGGTGAATTGGCCGTGCTAAATTGCCCATAGTGTTAAGTCAGAGGGAAATGGGTAGGTTACTCTTTAGAGGGTCGGTCTGGACTGGTTGGGCTGAGGGGGCCTGTTTTCCACACTGTAGGGAATCTAATCTAATCAAAACAAATTAAGGCAGCATATAAAACAAAAAAGTAAACATTTTACAGGCATGTAATGATCCCAGCTTATGGACAAATCAGATCTCTGATTTCAGACTGAAACTAAAAAGCTTTTGTTTCCAAGTTATGGGATTTCCCTCAAGTCCCTTCAAAGATTTCAGCACTACATTGTTTATGTTGTTCACTAGTAAACTTTCAACTGCACAACAATGTGAACACATTCCCATTACTCCCCAGGAAGGCTCTTTCTAACACTGTTTTAAAATTAGTCACATGGCTTCAGGAATACAAGATAATTACTAAACCCATTCAGACATGCAGAAAATCAACAAAAAATCCCAAGAATTGCAGATGCTGGAAATCAAACAAAATCAGGAATTGCTGGAGAAGCTGAGCAGGCCAGGCAGCATCTGTGGAGAGAAAGCAGTGATAATGTTTCTGGTCCAGTGACCCTTCTTCAGAACACTGAGTTCTTCCAACAATTACAGAAAATTCACGTGTCACTAGTTCAAAATTCAAAAATCCAACATAAATGATATTAAAACATATATCAAATCAATACTGATGGGAACAGGAATACAACTGGATAATCCCACAGAAAATGATAGGGATATTTGTACCATTTCTGTATTTCACTGGTATTTTCTAGGGTGATAGAGCAAGGAGTCATGACATTAACATGAACAATGAGATGTATTGACGAAACTGAACAAATGTGGAGGATAAAACCCAGATCCAGATGGATTGCATCCATGGATTTTACAAGTGTAGAGCAGAGGCACAACTGGACAGTATTGAATAATTCATCTGGGAAAAGAATAGTGCCTGAGGACTGAAAAACATGATATAGCCCTTTATTAAAGAAGGAAGAGAGAACATATAGACCTGTCAGTTTAACAATGATGACTGGAAAAAAGAATGGAGTCTTTCCTAAAGGAAAGAAGATGAGAAATCTCAAAACAAGAAGTGTAAGGATGAATAATCAGTGTGGGTTTCAAAAAGGGAAATCAAGCATTCTTTTCAATTTTTTTTTGGGTGAGTGACCAAACATACTTGGATGGTATCTTTGAGGAGAAAGTGAGGACTGCAGATGCTGGAGATCAGAGCTGAAAATGTGTTGCTGGAAAAGCGCAGCAGGTCAGGCAGCATCCAGGGAACAGGAGAATCGACGTTTTGGGCATATGCCCTTCTTCAGGAATGGGCCATTCCTGAAGAAGGGCTTATGCCCGAAATGTCGATTCTCCTGTTCCCTGGATGCTGCCTGACCTGCTGCGCTTTTCCAGCAACACATTTTCAGCTCATACTTGGATGGTATGCAATAGTAGTAATTTATCTGATTATTGAGGGAGGGAGCCGGGAGTAAGCTATCTTCAGGATCGATTCAATCGAAACAAATATGTGTGATTAGTTTAAAAAAAACCTGATACCAGCCAACGAAAGATGGGCAGCAGGCAGGTGGCAGTTCCAGCTAACTATTGCAATTACAAAATTATAATGACGGGTCACTGAGATTTTTGGAAAATGAGCACTAAAAGACTGAAATACAGGTGGTTCTCCGATAACATGGTAGATGCATTCCTATATGACACAGTGCTGTAGAAATTCGCACAATATAACAAATGGGGCCTATGGAAAAAACAGGGTTCAGGCAAATCACCAAAAATTCCAGTAACAATAGAAACAAAAATAGTAGTTAGCCTAACACAAACAATACCACTGTCTTAAGTAAATCTTTATATCATATAGTGTAATGAAATAATTACAGTAAACTTAACAGTTTAGCACTGTAATAACTGACTACATCACATTACCTTTTATGAAGCTCTTCACCAGAAAGTGCATGAACTGACTGATCACGTGATGCTAAAGTGGAAGTCCACTCCTCCACTAGAAACTTGTTTGAACTAAAGTTCCTTCTAAATGTTGTGACAATACTGTGCCTTTAATAAGCTTGGTTTTTTTGGACAGGTCGTAAAATACACAAACTCCAAACAGTCTGAGTTGGATGGGTTTTAGGGCCAGTTTGCTTATAGCTAACATATACTGTCTCAGGCAAAAGGCTTTTGAGTTTAAACAAAAACACTTATACTATGAAAGCAGAGTGGCCAGTGCTCCCAGCTCAGCTTTTCCTCTGGTTTGGTTTGTTTTAGCACAGTAGTGTTTTTTTGAAGCTGCTGGACCCAAAGAAGCAGGTCCATGCTGGTACTCTCTCTCTGACCTGTCTCCTGTCAAACTGTGTTTGTTTGATTTTACCTTTTGTACCAAAGGGTATTTATGAGATTGTTGCAAGTATTGGAACAGCATCATTAAGTTGGGATGATCTGCTGGGTTTTCAGATAGGTTAAGTTATTCTGTTTTCTTTTCTTCATACTTCATTCGGTAATCTTGTAAATAAATTGTTTTATTTAAAACTACTTGGTTTGACCAACTGCATCCCTCCTGGAATATCCATGTTATACCTGCTTAAAACAACTAGCAAAGTTAGGGTCTGGGCCACCTTCTTGAAATGGTTTGAGGGATCTAGCCTGGTCCATAACAATGTAGATTACAATTCCCAGTTTCAGGCTAAGTTTCAAGGCATGCAGAGCTGATTTAGCTGAACACACTGAATTTGCACTTTGCAGACATAGGATCCTGAGGCTGGGTTTTGCTGCTCAAGTAGTGCCGGGGGTGGAATTGCATAATATAAAAAATAAGGTCCACAATTCACTAACTGAATTAGAGCCAAATCATGTGTAATGAATGGGTGTTATACGAGAACTACCTGTACTTATTTACCAGGATTACATATGGTCACATTTTGCCAGTCATTCTACATTTTGAGATCAACTTCCAATGAACTATTTAGCAGGATTATTGCTGAAATAAGACACATTTTGTTGAAGCTTTTTGTCTTGAAATCATCAGGAAATTTTGCAAGAATGCAAATTTAAGGGGAAAATCAACATTTATTCTACACAGCGGTTAGCATTGCTGCCTCACAGCGCCAGGGACCCAGGTTCAATTCCCGCCTCAGGCGACTGTCTGTGTGGAGTTTGCATGTTCCTCCCGTGCCTGTGTGGGTTTCCTCCGGGTGTTCCGGTTTCCTCCCACAGTCCAAAGATGTGCAGGTCAGGTGAATTGGCCATGCTAAATTGCCCGGAGTGATAGGTGAAGGGGTACATGTAGGGGAATGGGTCTGGGTGGGTTGTGCTTCGGCGGGTTGGTGTGGACTTGTTGGGCAGAAGGGCTTGTTTCCACACTGTAGGTAATCTAATCTAATCTAATGAGAGGATAATGCAGATGGATTGGGAAATTAGCTATTTTGCTCTTAATGGATTGTGTAGGAGTGGGCCTTATTTTGCTGCAACCTCAATTTGAAATTTATCTAACCGCTCTTATTTATATAGAATCTCTCTCCAAAATTTATGCTCTGTAACAAAAATCTAAGCGCTTAACCTATTAGTTTAAAATTCATCCACATAAAAGGTAAATACAATATTATAACAAATGTTTTGTCAAGAGAAAGTGAGAATTAAATGAAATGCCACAATCAAAATGGGCTTGTGTAGAAAGATTGTCACGAAACCTCTTACATTTAATTATGACTGTCTGTGATAAAAAGGAATTTTGAGAGGAAATATTTCTTTTATTTCAGGAGAGGTGTGAAAATGGTTTGTTATTATTAGGGAAATTGGAATTTTAAGTAGAGGTAAAATAAACTGTGGTTTTTGTTCAGTGATGGTAACTTGTTTGTAAAGAGGTAAGAAATTCATTAGACTAAAGACAGCAATTCCATGAAATCACATGATGCAAGTGCCTAACAGGATGGCGTTAATTGATCGTGTGCTTACAATACTGCATTTTACGGCATACAGAAAAAAAATGATCAGGCCCACTCATATTTTGAGTTTATTTCAGCAAATTAGGTCTTCAGTTCAAAGAGCAGTTTCATCCCAGCAAATGTTTGATATTTAGAAACTATAGACTTTGGAGAGGTGAGTTTGTAGACCTTCCAAACTGAGAGACGTCTCCTGGCTGTCAGAACAGAAAGAACAATCCAGACCCTTCAAATTGGAAAGAAAACTCGAAACCATCATAACTGGACAGAGTTTCTTACGTAAAAACTAATCATTCCCAGTGAAATAGCACTTGCATCTGTAAAGGATATTGCACATTTAACAAGGTTAAATTTTTCTTTTTGTCTGCTTCATAAAGACATTTCTAAATTGCCTCATGTATATAGATTAGATTAGATTACTTACAGTGTGGAAACAGGCCCTTCTACCCAACAAGTCCACACCGACCTGCCGAAGCGCAACCCACCCATACCCCTACATTTCCCCCTTACCTAACACTACGGGCAATTTAGCATGGTCAATTCACCTGACCTGCACATTTTTGGACTGTGGGAGGAAACCGGAGCACCCGGAGGAAACCCACGCAGACACAGGGAGAAAGTGCAAACTGCACACAGTCAGTCGCCTGAGGCAGGAATTGAACCCGGGTCTCTGGCGCTGTGAGGCAGCAGTGCTAACCACTGTGCCACCCACAAATAATATAGTTGTTTACTTTTTTGAGAAATAATGATATGTGCGATTAAAATCTTTAACTGTGGGTGCAGAAACAGGCCACTTGGAACTTCATGCCTAATCTGTACCTGAACTCTGCTAATTCACCATCACTCTCTTGATAACATCACCCAATAAAGGTCTAGTTGACATATGTATTAACAGCTTTTTTGTGAATTTGTTTGTTAAAGTCACTGAACACAGACACGCAATGTTAAAAACAATACTGTAACGTAACCTGTAAAACTTAAACTTGGGCTCTACCAACCAGGTTTCACTCTGGGTTCTGTCTTCGCTAGTATTACTTTCAGCTGGGGTCATAACAGTAGAACAGCTCTCCAGATGATGGCAGCACCTTATCAAGAACCACTCTAAACACAAAATAAGCAAACCTATGCCTTCCCTTTTTTAACATGCAAAATTAAAGTTATATGTCATTCTGACACTGCTTATGCAATAGACCCTTCAAAACCAGAATTTCTGTGCCCTAACTGCTCAAAAACCTGTTAATAGAGAACTAGCCTCTTCAGTCACTGATGACCAGGGCCAACCATCTTAGGGAGAAGCCCTCCCCAGAGCTTCACCTGCTATGAACCTGGCTCATTATCCTTTACTGATCGAACGTGAAATCCCCGGTTGGTGATTTTAGAATAAGAAGAGAATGTCTAATAGGCAGTATCTGTCCGACAGACAAATGTCCGCTAACGCTGACCTGGGATCAGACTGAAACCCCTGATTCTGTGTAACACTTTGTGGCTGGCAGAGAGATTGCCCTGACATTGAGAAGAATAAACACCAACAGCGTATGAGATGTATAAATCAGACATTATTAAAAGTTTATCTGTTGACCAGCAGCATAGTGCAATACATCAGATTTCACTGAATTACAACATTAGTGACATTACTACAATTGAATACAAAAATAAAAAAAACATGATACATTGCTTTCGCTTTACCCCTTTCTGGATATTTATCGCTGGCTGGGTTCAGCTGTCACACATTATCTTTGGAGCTGTGCCTCCGATAGGATCAGAAAATGGCACCAGCCAAACCTGTGACAATCTTCAAAGGCATTCAGGAAATGCAATCAAGTTTAAATGATTCAGCAATTGAAAAAGTCCTGATGGTGGCCAATACATAACTGGAATTAATTTCACAATTAATACTTCAATATTTTTGTCAACTTAAAAACAAACCCTGCTCCACGGAAAGCAGCAGGCAGAAAAGTGGCGAGAACAAAAACCTGGAGGGAAAGTTCAAATATCCAAAAGGTATGTCTTAAGAGACATCTTAAATGTATGGAGAGAGGTTGCAAATTTCCAGAGGTTGAGGGAGGAAATCTCAAGAGTTTAGACTAGAACAGTCAACAGTAAGACAAAGGGAGCTGGATAATTTAAGAAAAACCCTTGAGCTGGTAAAATAGTGTTGGGGCTTGTGGGACTGGATGAGATTAGCATGAAATGGGATTTTAGAACATAGAACATTACAGTGCAGTACAGACCCTTCGGACCTCGATGTTGCGTCGACCTGTCATACAAATCTGAAGCCCATCCCACCTACACTATTCCATGTACGTCCATATGCTTGTCCAATGACGACTCAAAGTTGGCAAATCTACTACCGTTGCAGGCAAAGCATTCCATACCCTTACTACTCTCTGAGTAAAGAAACTACCTCTGACATCTGTCCTATATCTATCACCCCTCAATTTAAAGCTATGCCCCCTCGTGCTCGCTGTCACCATACTTGGAAAAAGGCTCTCCCTGTCCACCCTATGTAACCCTCTGATTATCTTATATGTCTCTACCTCTCAACCTTCTTCTCTCTAACGAAAACAGCCTCAAGTCCCTCAGCCTTTCCTCGTAAGACCTCCCTCCATACCAGGCAATATCCTAGTAAATCTCCTCTGCACCCTTTCCAAAGCTTCCACATCCTTCTTATAATGCGGTGACCAGAAACGTACACAATACTTCAAGTGCAGCCGCACCAGAGTTTTGTACAGCTGCAGCATAACCTCATGGTTCCGGAACTCGATCCCTCCTCTATTAATAAAAGCTAAAACACTGTATGCCTTTTTAACAACCCTGTCAACCTGGGTGGCAACTTTCAAGGATCTGTGTACCTGGACACCGAGATCTCTCTGCTCATCTACACTACCAAGAATCTTACCATTAGCCCAGTATTTTGCATTCCGGTTACTCCGACCAAAGTGAATCACCTCACACTTGTCCGCATTAAACTCCATTTGCCA
>NC_057725.1:69640292-69641797 GCF_004010195.1 Chiloscyllium plagiosum | reverse complement strand
ACCCTCTGTCTTCTTTCAGCAAGCCAATTACTGATCCAAACTGCTATATTTCCCACAATCCCATTCTTCTGCATTTTGTACAATAGCCCACTGTGGGGAACCTTATCGAACGCCTTGCTGAAATCCATATACACCACATCAGCCGGTTTACTCTCATCTACCTGTTTGGTCACCTTCTCAAAGAACTCAATAAGGTTTGTGAGGCATGACCTACCCTTCACAAAACCGTGGTGACTATCCCTAATCAACTTATTCTTTTCCAGATGATTATAAATCCTATCTCTTATAACCTTTTCCAACACTTTACCAACAACTGAAGTAAGGCTCACTGGCCTATAATTACCAGGGTTGTCTCTACTCCCCTTCTTGAACAGGGGAACCACATTTGCTATCCTCCAGTCTTCTGGCACTATTCCTATAGACAATGACGATTTAAAGATCAATGCCAAAGGCTCGGCAATCTCCTCCCTGGTTTCCCAGAGGATCCTAGGATAAATCCCATCCGGCGCAGGGGACTTATCTATTTTCACACTCTGCGGGATTTCTAATACCTCTTCCTTGTGATCCTCAATCACACCTAGTCTAGTAGCCTGTATCTCGGTATTCTCGACAATATTGTCATTTTCTAGAGTGAATACTATTGAAAAGTATTCATTAAGTGCTTCCCCTATCTCCTCTGACTCCACACACAACTTCCCACTACTATCCTTGATTGGCCCTAATCTTACTCTCGTCATTCTTTTATTCCTTAAATACCTATACAAAGCCTTAGGGTTTACGCTGATCCGATAACACAAGGACGCAAATTTTTTTGATAGCGATTTTGCTGGACTGGGAGCATAGGATGGGTGTGAGCTGGAACAGCAGATTTAGATGAGCTGAAACCTGTGATGCACTTGAATAGTCAAGCCAGCAAAGATTTTTGGTGAAGGTTTCAAAAGCAGTTGGCTAGATATGACTGGATAGGTGTGAATAGAATCAGGCGAGTGTATCCATCCATAGGGTGAGAGAGTACGAGTGAAAATGTGGTCAATTTATGAAAGGCTGCTGAGAAGGATGGCGAAGTATAGTTTACCTTGGTCAGTCACAGAGCATGTAATTTCTGACTTAGGACTCTTTCTTGCTGTGACACAGTGTAAAGCCAGTGGATAGGTTCAACTATGGAGCTAAAGATGGGACGTGACAGCACATTCAAGGAGGAACATAGAACATAGAAGAATACAGCGCAGTACAGGCCCTTCGGCCCTCGATGTTGCGCCGATCCAAGCCCACCTAACCTACACTAGCCCACTATCCTCCATATGCCTATCCAATGCCCACTTAATTGCCCATAATGAGGGAGAGTCCACCACTGCTACTGGCAGGGCATTCCATGAACTCACAACTCGCTGAGTAAAGAACCTACCCCTAACATCTGTCCTATACCTACCAACCCTTAATTTAAAGCTATGCCCCCTTGGAAAAAGACTCTCACTGTCGACCCTATCTAAACCCCTAACCATCTT
>NC_057725.1:69612135-69639374 GCF_004010195.1 Chiloscyllium plagiosum | reverse complement strand
TGTCTATTTTCACCCTTTCCAGAATTTCCAACACCTCTTCCCTACATACCTCAAAGCCATTCATTCTACTTAATTGTGACTCAGTACTCACATTGACAACAATGTCCTGTTCCTGATTGACTACTGACGAAAAGTATTCATTCAGTGTCTCCCCAATATCTTCAGCCTCCACACGTGACTTCCCACTACTATCCTTGACTGGACCTATTCCTACTCTAGTCATTCTTTTATTCCTGTCATACCTATAGAAAGCCTTAGGGTTTTCCCTAATCTAACCAACTAAGGGCCTTTCATGTCCCCTCCTTGCTGCTTTTGCTCTCTCTTCAGGTCCTTCCTGGCTACCTTATAACTCTCAATCTCCCCAATTGAACCTTCACGCCTCATCTTTACATAGGCCGCCCTCTTCCATTTAAGAAGGGATTCCAATTCCTTATTAAACCACGGCTCCCTCACACGACCCTTTCCTCCCTGCCTGACGGGTACATACTTATCAAGGACACTCAACAGTTGCTCCTTGAACAACTATTACAAATGGTAAATTACAAATGGGAACGATTTGTGCGATTAAAATCTTTAACTGTTGGTGCAGAAACATGCCACTTGGAACTTCATGGCTAATCTATACCTGAACTCTGCTGACTCGCCATTACCCCCTTGATAACATCAACCAATAAAGATCTATTGATTACAGTTCTGAAAGTCTAATTGACATCTGCATCAACAGCTGTTTGGGGGGAGAGTTACTCCTCTCCCTGAGTAAATGTACTTCACGGTGGAAAGCTTAGCTTTAATTTTAAGATTCTGTCAGTTGTTCTGATCTCACTGACAAGAGGTAATAATTTCTCTGTATGTAATGAAGGAGGGCAAACGGAATATTGACCTTTATTTCAAAGAGAATGAAGTACAAAAATAGGGAGGTTTAGCTAAAACTATACAAGGTATGAGTCAGACCACAGCTGGTCTGACCAGAGAATAGTAAACAGTTTTGGTCCCCTTATCTAAAAAGAGATATATCGGCAATGGAGGCATTCCAGAGAAGGCTCAGTTGGTGGATACTGAAAATGGAGGGACTTTATGAGGAGACATTGAGTAAGTTGGGCCTGTGCATGTTGAAATTTAGAAGAATGACCTTATTGAAACATAAGATGCTCAGGGGAGGTGGCAAGGTAGGTACGGATTTTCTTTTTCTCTTGTGGAAGATTTTCAGCAGAAAGGGGTCACACATTAAAGATAAGGAGGGATTTCTTTCCTCAAAAGAATCTGAGGAATTCTTTACCACAGACAGCTGTGAAGTTGGATTGTTAAGTATATTCACAGTTGAGATAGACTTTTCATCAGTAAAGGAATCAAGGTGAGAGGAAAAGGCAGGAAAGTGGATTTGAGAATTATCAGATGATCTAGATTAGATTAGATTACTTACAGTTTGGAAACAGGCCCTTCGGCCCAACAAGTCCACACCGACCTGCCGAAGCACAACCCACCCATACCACTGCATTTACCCCTTACCTAACACTACGGGCAATTTAGCATGGCCAATTTACCTGACCTGCACATCTTTGGACTGTGGGAGGAAACCGGAGCACCCGGAGGAAACCCACACAGACACGGGGAGAACCTGCAAACTCCACACAGTCAGTCGCCTGAGGTGGGAATTGAACCCGGGTCTCTGGCGCTGTGAGGCAGCAGTGCTAACCACTGTGCCACCGTGCCGCCCACACGGTTGTGGTTCTGTTCGCCGAGCTGGGAATTTGTGTTGCAGACGTTTCATCCCCTGTCTAGGTGACATCCTCAGTGCTTGGGAGCCTCCTGAGAAGCGCTTCTGTGATGTTTTCTCCGGCATTTATAGTGATTTGTCTCTGCCGCTTCCGGTTGTCAGTTCCAGCTGTCCGCTGCAGTGGCTCTAGGGAATTCCTAGAGGCATGGCACTCATCCACAGATTCAATCAATAAGCACATCGACCTGGACCCAATATACCGGCCACTGCAGCGGACAGCTGGAACTGACAACCGGAAGATACAAATCACTGTAAATGCCGGAGGAAAGATCACAGAAGCGCTTCACAGGAGGCTCCCAAGCACTGAGGATGTCACCTAGACAGGGGACAAAATTCTACAACACCAACTCCCAGCTCGGCAAACAGAACCACAACAACGAGCACCCGAGCTACAAATCTTCGCACAAACTTGGCTCCCAAGCACTGAGGATGTCACCTAGACAGGGGACGAAATGTCTACAACACCAACTCCCAGCTCGGCAAACAGAACCACAACAACGAGCACCCGAGCTACAAATCTTCTCCCAAACTTTGATTATCAGATGATCTCACTGAACGGCAGTGTAGACTCATTAAGCTAAATGTCCTAGTTCTCCTCTGCATCTTATGGTCTTATTGAGATCCTATTTATTAATGTAGTTATTAAGATAATATTTTTAATGGATCAACTACTCTTTGTTAATAAATCAGCTAGTGTTATGACATGGAACATGATTGATAACAACAATGTGGCCTTTTACAACATCTGACTGAGACACAGTGGCAAGAATACAACTACAGAAAGGTGACAGCAGAGAAACTAAAATAAACAATGTACTGTTAATACTGGAGTACTAGTTCTGAGATGGAACAGTGACAGAGCACCAAGCACTCAGGCACACTGTATGGAGCAGATTAATCCACTGGCCAACCAGGAACAGCTGACAGACTAGCTAGGAGGAAAAAGGAAGCATGTATGAAGTCGAGGCGACTGAAGACAGACGAAGCTTTGGAAGAATACTGGGAACATAGGACCAATCTGAATTAAGAGGGCTAAAAGGGGTCATGAAATATCTTTATCAAACAGGGTTAAGGAAAATCCCAAAGCCTTTTATTCATATATAAGGAGCGAGAAGGTAACTAGGGAAAAGGTTGGCCCACTCAAGGACAGAGGAGGGAGGTTATGCGTAGAGTCAGAGAAAACGGGTGAGATTCTTAATGAATACTTTGCATTGGTATTCACTGAGGAGAAGGATATGTCAGATGTTGAGGTTAGGGAGAGATGTTTGATTACTCTCGGTCAAGTCGGCCTAAGGAGGGAGGAAGTGTTGGGCGTTCTAAAAGCCATTAAGTTGGACAAGTCCCATTCAGATGGGATCTATCCCAGGTTACTGAGGGAAATGAGAGAGGAAATAGCTGGAGCCTAAACAGATATCTTTGTGGCATCCTTGAACACAGTGAGGTCCCAGAGGACTGGAGAATTACTAATGTTGTCCCCTTGCTTAAGAAAGTTAGTAGGGATAATCCAGATAATTACAGACCTGTGAATCTGACATCAGTGGTATCAAAGCTGCTAGAGAAAACATGGAGGGATAGGATCTATTTACATTTGGAAGAAAATGGGTTTATCACTGATAAGCAGTGTGGTTTTGTGCAGGGAAGGTCATGTCTTACCAACTTAATAGAATTCTTTGAGGAAGTGACCAAGTTGATTGATGAGGGAAGGGCTGTAGATGTCATATACATGGAATTCAGTAAGGCGTTTGATAAGGTTCCCCATAGTAGGCTGATGGAGAAAGTGAAGTTACATGGAGTCCAGGGTGTACTAGCTAGATGGATAAAGAACTGGCTGGACAACAAGAGACAGAGAGTAGTAATGGAAGGGAGTTTCTCAAAATGGAGAACTGTGACCAGTGGTATTCCTCAGGGATCCGTGTTGGGACCGCTATTGTTTGTGATATACATAAAAGATCTGGAGAAAGGTTTAGGTGGTCTGATTAGCAAGTTTGCAGATGACACTAAGATTAGTGGAGTAGCAGATAGTGAAGGGGACTGTCAGCAGAATATAGATAGATTGGAGTTGGGCGGAGAAATGGCAGATGGAGTTCAATCAGGGAAAATGCGAGGTGATGCATTTTGGAAAATCCAATTCCAGAGCGAACTGTACAGTAAATGGAAAAGCCCTGGGGAACATTGATGTACAGAGGGATCTGGGTGTTCAGGTCCATTGTTCCCTGAAGGTGGCAATGCAGGTCAGTAGAGTGGTCAATAAGGCACACGGCATGCTTTCCTTCATCTGACGGGGTATTGAGTACAAGAGTTGGCAGGTCATGTTATAGTTGTTTAGGACTTTGGTTCAGCTACATTTGGAATACTACGTACAGTCCTGGTCACCACATTACCAAAAGGATGTGAATACTTTGGACAGGGAGCAGAGGAGGCTCACCAGGATGTTGCCTGGTATGGAGGGCACGAGCTATGAAGAGAGGTTGAGTAAATTAGCATTATTTTCATTAGAAAGATGGAGGGTGAGGGGGGACACGATTGAGGTTTAGAAAATCATACAAGGTATAGACAGGGTGGATAGCAGGAAGCTTTTTCCCAGAATGGGGAATTACTAGGGGTCACGAGTTCAATGTGAGAGGGGAAAAGTTTAGGGGAGATATGCGTGGAAAGTTCTTTACTCGAGGGGTGTGGGTGCCTGGAACGCGTTACTAGTGGAGACGGACACGATAGTGTCATTTAAGATGTATCTAGACAGATAAATAAATGGGCAGGGAGCAAAAGGATATAGACCCTTAGAAAATAGGCATCAGGTTTAGATTGAGGATCTGGATCAGCGCAGCTCGGAAGGTTGAAGGGCCTGTTCCTGTGCTGTCATTTTCTTTGTTCTTTGAGTGCTGAACAAGACAGTCCTGAGTTCTGACTTCAGTTCGAGGGTATTGCATTGCATTGCCACACTGCTGCAATCTGACAGTGACAGTGTCATTCCAACATGCTCCTCTCATAATACGTAAGGTAGGATCCCAGCAGAGGCTGGTGTCCCACAAGGTTGTGCATAGTGGAAACAGGGCTAGTCATTGGTGTCAGGGCAGGCTCTTCCCAAGTGACCAAGAGTCCTCAAAGATACTGAAATAAAATGGCACGAAGGGAAAAGTACAGAAAACAACTGCTAATACTGTAGTTTGATAAAAATATTCATGTTATGGGATCATAAGCAAGGAGCTAATCTTTTTCAGCTCAGTTTTTGCTTACTGCTCAAACACGTTTTCCCAATATATTGTCAGTTTCCTTGTTTTGCAAAATTAAAATTATGGCCATTGTTAATTGTGTCAAGTCAAGCTACAATCTGTTAGCAATGGTCATGTACAAACAACCCTTCACTGCAGCCGCCTCAGAGGCTTGTGAGGAGTACTTTTGAGATCCACAGTGAAGCTCACTGAACACTGCAGGTCTAATAATCGCCACTTACACAGCACATAGCACATCCAAAGTTAAAGTCCAACTCCAGTGTCCTGAGGGAGATCTCAGCCAGAGGAAGTTTTACAAGGAGGGATCAAATATTAGTCCAAGTGATGCTTTTTCAGGAGGAGACGTTTAGAAGGAAATTTCAAAACGTGGAGTCTTGGTGTTTGAAAGCATGACCCCCAACTGGGAAGATACTCAAAGGGACAAAGTTAAGAAATGGAGAGTTGAGATTTTTGGGGGCTATTGAGCTTGAGAAAGTTACACACATAGGAAGGGGAAAGATGCCATTAAGTGGTTCATACAAAGGGATGAGAAACTGTAAATTCAAGGCATTAGTGGACCCTAGTGTCACACAGAAGTGCATCAACATAGATGGAGCTGGTAGTGTTAAAGGCATTAGGTGAGGGGATATTGCAACCAAAAAAACTAAGACAAAGGCAGAGAAAGACCATGTTAGAGAGGTGAAAATAGGCAATCTTTATGGCAGAGAGGACAGAAGGTATGAAAGTAACATCCTGTGGCAGCCAGTGCCACATAAGGCTCCCCACTCAAAGCGTGGGGGTGGGCGAGAGGGTCAGCAACAAAGAGTGAAGCAGGTGGGGGATGGCATTGGAGTCAAGGGTAGGGTTGGTCCAATCACCGATTACAAAAATAAGGAATATACCCCACAACCTCAATGATAATAACACAACAAAACAAATTTCTTAGCTAAGTACAAAACACTCAATTTCCAGTCAGTAATTAGAAGTCTGATAATTTGGCAAGGAAGTGGTTAAATCAGTCAATCTTCCTCCAAGCTGGGGTGTGGCAGCAATGCCATTGACTGTCAGGCCAGCTCCTCGCTATTGGAAGGAACTCTGTGATGGTGAGTCTTCCGCTTCCAGAAGCAGTACAGGGCAATCAGCATCAAGATCAGCAATAGCAGGCAGACGGACAATACTGCAATCACAATCCTCTCTGCAAAACAGACAGACCATAAGGGAGGTTTTTAAACATTCAGAACCACCTCAACATTTCAGAGAGTCATCATTGTCTTTCAGACGCCGGCTGACCTCCCTAGTTAGTGTAAAAGAGCCCCTGGCCCTATTGGACATCCAACAGCACATTTTCATACAGAGGGTGGTAGGTGTATGGAATGAACTACCAGAGGAAGTGGTGGAGGCTGGTACGATTGCAACATTTAAAAGGCAGGAAGGGTTTTGAGGGACATGGGCCGAGTACTGGCAGGTGAGTCTAGATTGGGTTGGGATATCTGGTCGGCATGGACCGAAGGGTCTGTTTCCATGCTGTACATCTCTATGACTCTACTGGAGGGATCAGTCCAGCTGGCAGCATGGCCAATATCTATTCTTCATCCGAGTCCCTGAAGCAGCATATCACATCATCATTGTTGGGATCTTGTACTAATTGAGATAAAGTGAGGGCTGCAGATGCTGGAGATCAGAGCTGAAAATGTGTTGCTGGAAAAGCGCAGCAGGTCAGGCAGCGTCCAAGGAACAGGAGAATCGACGTTTCGGGCATAAGCCCTTCTTCAGGAATTGCTTATGCCCGAAACGTCGATTCTCCTGTTCCTTGGATGCTGCCTGACCTGCTGCGCTTTTCCAGCAACACATTTTCAGCTCATCTTGTACTAATTGACAGCTGCAGCTGACAACTGTGACTGGATTGCAAAGCAGTATTTAAACCACTGTGGCAGGGTGTTGGGAACCAGAAGGGTAGGGCAATGATGCAGAAATTGAGGGGGAAGTAGAAACCAAGGCAAACATGACGAAGAATAGGGGAAAGTGAGGCCTCCCTGAAGAAGGGCTCATGCCCGAAACATCGATTCTCCTGCTCCTCGGATGCTGCCTGATCTGATGTGTTTTTCCAGCACCACACTCTCGATGAAGAATAGGCAGAGAAACACTGCTGAAAAGAGCAGGGGAGATGGTCTGAAATGCACATGTTTCAATGTGAGAAGTTTAATAGCCAAGGTAGATGAACTCAGAGTTTTGGTTCGTGCTTGGAACTACTTGGACACTATTGCGATTTCGGAGACTTGGCTGAAAGAGGGACAGGAGTGGCAGCTGAACGCCCCAGGATTCAGATGTTTCAGGTGTGATACAAAGGGAGGTAAAAGGGATGGGGGGGAAGTTGCATTATTGGTAAAGGAGTATCTCATAGCTGTACTGGGGGAGGATACATCAGAGGATTCATGCAGTGAGGCAATATAGGTAGAACTCAGGAATAGGTGAAACCACACTGCTAAGGGTATACTACAGGCCTGCCAACAGCCAGCAGGAGAGATAGGACAGAATATGTAGACAGATTTTGGAAAGATGCAAAAACAGCAAGGTTGTTGTGGTGGGGGATTTTAACTTCCCCTATATTGACTGGGACTCACTTGGTGCTAGGATCTTGGATGGGGCAAAACTTGTCGAAGAGTGTGTTGTTGGAAAAGCTTAATTATAAGCCTTAGTAGTGGAGGGAAAGGTGGGGAATGGTGCCTGTATAGTTGGTGAAGACGGACTGTTCCACGTACCCGACGAAGAGACAGGCATAGCTGGGGCCCACTGCCATCTTGACCTGACCTACCTGCCCATCTCCCTTCCCACCTATCCACTCCACCCGCCCCTCCAATCTATCACCTTCATCTCCACCTCCATCTACCTATTGTATTCTCAGCTATCTTACCCCTCCCAGCCCAACCCCCTTCCCATTTATCTCTCAGCCCCCTTGGGCCACCCCTTCATTCCTTATTGACCGAAGCATCGATTTTCCGGCTCCTCTGATGCTGCCCGACCTGCTGTGCTTTTCCAGCACCACACTCTTCGACTCCGATCTCCAGCATCTGCAGTCCTTCCTCACAGGATGTAAACAGTTCCACCAGGGAAGAAGTTATTCTGGACTGATAATGTGTTGCTGGAAAAGATGCGGTGGAGGGCATCGTCGATCACGTCTGGGGGGAAATTGCGGTCTTTGAAGAAAGAGGCCATCTGGGTTGTACGGCATTGGAACTGGTCCTCCTGGGAGCAGATGCGGCGGTGATGAAGGAATTGGGAATATGGGACGGCATTTTTTTACAGTGGGCAGGATGGGAGGAGGTGTAGTCTAGGTCGCTGTGGGAGTCGGTTGGTTTATAGTAAATGTCCGTGTTGATGCGGTCGCCCGAGATAGAAATGGAAAGGTCTAGGAAGGGGAGGGAGGAGTCTGAGACGGTCCAGGTAAATTTGAGGTCGGGGTGGACTGGAGTCAGGCAATCATGCCCAGTGATGCCCAAATCCTTTGAAAAGACTTAGTAACAGGGTAGTTCAACAAGGTTGGGCCTGATCTAAGTTTTAGGTTGTGATTGGTCAGCCGTGTGATAATTCACATTGAGTCAGACACAAACCCTTTGATTATGAGATACAGGGACTGATGAAAATTAACACCGTTATCACTCATTTCACTGATCAATTGATTCAGACTTTAGACCACAAATGTAACAGGCAGTTTAATGAAGATATGGAGAGTACTAACAAATTGTTGTTGTGGTTCTGTTCGCCGAGCTGGGAATTTGTGTTGCAGACGTTTCGTCCCCTGTCTGGGTGACATCCTCAGTGCTTGGGAGCCTCCTGTGAAGCGCTTCTGTGATCTTTCCTCCGGCACTAACAAATTTTAAGGAACCCTCTAAATAAAGCTATGGAATTTTATGTCCATTCACCCTCTGCTGTATAGAACAAATGAACGAAGAGGGTGTGTTAAAGTAACTAAAAGCGAAGTCATTCATATTTATTGCAGGCCAGTGAAAGTGTCAATTATTCAGATCTTTTAAAATATCATTAGCAGGACGTTCAAGCACTTGAAGCTTCTCTATTATAGTTGATTAGTAAAGTGATCAGAAGTTACGGCGAGAAGGCAGAATGGGGAGATTCACATCAATCATGATCAAAAGCAGGGCAGATTTGATGGGTCAAATGGCCTAATTCTGTTCTTGTAGTTTATGGTTTTATCTTGCGTAAATAATTATTTACAGTCACAATTGTCAACCCTGCATATTTATCCTGGGCACAGCTTTTTAATCCCTGAATGGATGTCTGAGCATTCAGTAATTTAGATGGTAGCAGAGAAGTGTGATCTGCAGTCATGGCAAGCTCACACGAGGGAAAGCTGCACAAGCTGTGGTTAGCACTGCTGCCTCTCAGCGCCAGGGACCCAGGATCGATTGCAGCCTCGGGCGACTATCTGTGTGGAGTATGCACATCCTCTCTGTGTCTGCATGGGTTTCCTCCCACAATCCAAAGATGTGCTGGTTAGGTGAATTGGCCATGCTAAAATTGCCCAGAATGCTCGGAGATGTGTTGGCTACTTGCAGTAGTCAGGGTAAAAGTAGAGTAGTGGGGAATGGGTTTGGGTGGGATACTGTTCGGAGGGTCGGTGTAGACTTATTGGGCTGAAGGGCCTGTTTCGATACTGTTGGGATTCTAGAAAATTTCTGTTTAAAAAAAAGCTGTGCCATGACTTGCAAAAATCTTCGACAGAGTGACATGTAGTTAATGGGTATGGCCAGGGTAGACTGTGCTTCCTGAAGAAGGGCTAATGCCCGAAACGTCGATTCTCCTGTTCCCTAGATGCTGCCTGACCTGCTGCGCTTCTCCAGCAACACATTTCCATCATAGACATTGCTCATGCCACTGGTTTTGCAATCCAGAGGGCTAGGCTAATGTTTTGGGACATGGGTCAAACCACACCAGGGCAGCTGGTAGAATTTAAGTTCAGTTAATAAATCTGGAACTAAAAATCAGTCTCCATGATGGTGACCACAAAACTATCACTAATTGTGGTAAAAACCCATCTGCTTCACTAATATCTCACAGGGAGGGAAGTTTGCTATCTTTACCCCGCCCGGCCTACATGTTACTTCAAGGTCTCAGGAAGCCACTTAGTTAAGGGGTAGTGAGAGTTGGGTAACAAAACTGGCCTTGCTAGCAACACGCACACCTCATGAAGTATTTTTTTTTAAAGAAAGCCCACAACATACCACTTGCTGCATTGGGAAGTGTGGGAAAAGATTTGCTAACCCACGATAGGCCCACAAAAACAAATTGGAGAAATTGTACCAGGGCACCCAGAATTCCCGAGCAGCTCATGAACCGGGTCAGACGGCACGCAGACAATGGAATACGCTTTCAAGCTCCCATGGACATGACAGAGGCTTAAAGCCCTCAGGGCAGTTTCACAACCCAGCAACAGCAAAGCCACACAAAGAGTAGGACAGACAGACAGGCACCACAGGACAATGGAAACACCTCTCCACTCCAGAAAAGACTTTAACACCTACCTGTGAAGATGAATGAAACCATGATACTGTCAGGATGTTGCATTGTGTGAAGGAACGGGACATTCATCTGATAACTGTTTTTGAATTAGCACCCTTGCAACTAAATTAATCCATTTTCAGAAACATTGTATTTTCCCATTTCTTAACCAGTGTCATTGTGCAGCATTACTATAAAACTGGTCTCATCCTCAGCTCTGGAAGGAGAAATCAAATTCTCTGGGCAGACTGTCAGTTCTGTGTCAGCTAGTCTGTTTTCTCCTCCAGCGATATCGCTTGCAATAAATGGTTTGTCAATTTCACTTTGAGCTCTGTTTGGTGATGGCTAACCTACTGGGCAAATTTCTCCGACAGGAAGGATATCAGAAAATGTCAGTGTCAAAGAACACAGAGAGGTCTGAAACAACTGTGGGCGGCACGGTGGCACAGTGGTTAGCACTGCTGCCTCACAGCGCCTGAGACCCGGGTTCAATTCCCGCCTCAGGTGACTCTCTGTGTGGAGTTTGCACATTCTCCCTGTGTCTGCGTGGGTTTCCTCCGGGTGCTCCGGTTTCCTCCCACAGTCCAAAAGATGTGCAGGTCAGGTGAATTGGCCACGCTAAATTGCCCGTAGTGTTAGGTAAGAGGTAAATGTAGGGGTATGGGTGGGTTGTGCTTCGGCGGGGCGGTGTGAACTTGTTGGGCTGAAGGGCCTGTTTCCATACTGTAAGTAATCTAATCTACTCTAATAAAAAAAAACTTGGCTGACAGATTTTGTGCAGTGTTTGTGGAATAAGTGGCTCCGTGACACCTGAGTCATGATGGCTGTTTTCTCAGGCTCCACTGCAACTTTCAATCGGAATCCAAATTACTGGGGCTGATGTTGCACAAAGAGAGTGAGATGCCATCAGCACTGAAGGATGTTGTAGGACGTAACCTACATACATCAGACACTGTGGTAATACACCACATTTGTGTACAATTTGGGATTCCACCTTTAAATTTGTATAAAAATAATTAGTTGTGGAATGTTCTGATAGCTTCAATTTTTAAGTTATTTTTTGATCATAGCTGTGAGGACTCTGATACTAAGTGACATACAGGCAGAAGGTTCTGTGAATGGGTAATTGGAGCTGTCCTTATCTAGTGTTGCACCTTGATGGTGATGTTCTTTCAGGATAAAGTGGTTGGAGACAAGCTGCCTCCTCCTCTTTACCCTCAGCTGCTCGTCTTCTGGCTGTGGCCTGATGGATGTACTCGGATGATGGTGGAGTGAAGTAGTATGGGGTGGACCATGACAAATCCTTAAAGATACCTTGCTGACATTGAAGGGATCCTCAGGAGTAACTGAGGGAGCAGACCGAACACCTTGCTCTGTCACATTTTAATGTGGCTGCATGGGTTTTATTGTATGCATAATCTTTACACGAGAGGTTTGTGGACTGGGGTCAGCCAATTGGCTCGAAGAAGCTGCACTTGACTTGCTGTAGCTTGGACAGTGAGCAGCACAGAATGAAGGTACCGGGAAGGGACATAAAGCAAGGTTTACATTTCTATCGCTCTCTGGACAACTAATAGCCATGCTTAGGTGTGGAAACACAGAATCCAGTCTGTGAATAGCAAACACAGTCATTCGCTCATAACCAGATATTCTGGTTTTAGGATGGTGAACGAGGGTGAAGTGTCCCACCAGGAGCTGTCTAACTTGATTAACATTTTGGTTAAATAGTAAACGCCAGGGTAACTCTGCTGATCATTTTTGCAACCCTGCTGTGAGAAATTTTACATGGATCCAAACACGCTCAGTAGCTCAGACACTACGAAACCCAGTTGACGCTGCACTGGATTGTTAGCCTTGAGCTTCAGAATCAAACCCTGCAATGAATCCAAAATCTTGTAACTCAGCATAGAGGTGAGACAGCTACCAAATGAGCCATGAATGGCTTGTTACTGTGTTAACACTCACTGTGTTATCATCCCAGCACTGGACATTGATGGAAATTCCTTACATTAGGAAATAAGGCACAACTGATTCACAACACTTGCAAAAAAGTGAGGATTGAGTTATTGGTGGTACCCGACAGAATGGGGAATGCTGTAAGCTCAGTTAAGCCATGTGCTCGCTCTGACTGCTTCTATCTGGTAAGAGAATCAAAAGTGGTTATCCGGCTGGAGATGGAGAGTGTCAGAGACCTCCCTTACACAACGTTTGACATTAAACCAGCAGATGTTGGAAATTAACCCCAGATTAGCCTGGGAGGAACCAGAAGAATTTACAGCCTCTGTAACCGTTGTTCCTTGCCCTGTGAATTTCAGCAGAAACACAGATGCCTCAAACAGTGTTCCACACTGAAGCACAGGTTAGAGAATTGCTCCATAATCTCTCAGTCTGGGTGTGGTTTCCTGCTGAGACCTTTTCTCCCTTGCCTGCTCGCACTTTCTGGCAGCTTGGACTGCTCTGTGTGTTGTATTCTCTCATCCTCCCAGTCCAAGATAAATATCTGGTAATGGACACACTCCAGGGAGAACTGGTTTATGCAGGATACCCAAAGCCAGCTAAAACACCTTGACAGATTGTGAGCACAAGCTGGTGTGCGAGTGCGAGTCCATGTGTGAGAACAAGCATGAGGGCTAAGCAAGAGTGTACGTGCGAGTGGGTACACCAGTGCAGGCAGGGGGAAGGTATGCATGCGCAAGAGTGCAATGAGTGAGAATTGTGAGTTAGAACCCTCACTGATTTTTCATTATTTTATCTTCTCATTTTGGTTTGGGATCAGTTTTGAAGATCATTGAGTATTTTAACTTTTCTGTGTCGCAAATACAGTGATAGGGAATCTGATTTTGGTTCGGTCGCCTGGTCTCCATGTTATAAGAATTTTTGTGAAAGACTGTGGATGTCAATGTGCCACTGCCCCTCGAAACAGGGATGAAACCTGCTCATGTTAAGCGCCTGCAAACGGGGTGATGTGGAAAGGTGGTTACACTGCAGTAAAGATTAGATTAGATTACTTAGATTACTTACAGTGTGGAAACAGGCCCTTTGGCCCAACAAGTCCACACCGACCCGCCGAAGCGCAACCCACCCATTCCCCTACATTTACCCCTTTACCTAACACTAAGGGCAATTTAGCATGGCCAATTCACCTGACCTGCACATCTTTGGACTGTGGGAGGAAACCCACGCAGACACGGGGAGAATGTGCAAACTCCACACAGTCAGTCGCCTGAGTCGGGAATTGAACCCGGGTCTCTGGCGCTGTGAGGCAGAGAGTGGGCGGCACACTGTGCCACCGTGCCGCCCACTAAAGTTCTGGCTGACCAGGAGACTCTCTCATTCCATCTGTTTGCCACAGGTGTATTGGAAAGATTTACAGCTTGATAACCAACTTGTTTGACCACATCATGATATACATTCCAGGGTCAGCAATCCCGAGGGAGCATGTCAACCTGGAGCCCCTGTCCCAAGGTACAGTCACTATCACAAGACCTCCACAACTGCAATTATTGGCACACTACTCCCTGTAAACCTCTGCATTCTAAATAACTTTGGAAGGCATCAAATACTTGGAGAATCAATGTGAGAAGAAATCAAACAGAAATTACACTGCATTAAGCTGGTGATATAATAAAGTTGGTGGTGTCTTCCTCCTTGCTACTTCTATGTTCAGCTGCGAGAGCTTCAGAGGGTGAGAGCTGATCAGTTGAGCTCCAGAATGAAAGCATTACATAAAACATTATAACGCAGTACAAGCCCTTTGGCCCTCGATGTTGGGCCGACCTGTGGAACCAATATGAAGCCCATCCAACCTACACTATTCCATTCTCATCCATATGTTTATCCAATGACCATTTAAATGCCCTTAAAGTTGGTGAGTCTACTACTGTTGCAGGCAGTGTGTTCCACGCCCCCACTACTGAGTAAAGAAACTATCTCTGACATCTGTTCTATATCTATCACCCCTCAATTTAAAGCTACGTCCCCTCGTGCTAGCCATCATCATCCGAGGAAAAAGGCTCTCACTGTCCAACCTATCTAACCCTCTGATTATCTTATATGTCTCAAATTAAGTCACCCCTCAACGCTCTTCTCTAACGAAAACAGCCTCAAGTCCGTCAGCCTTTCCTCATAAGACCTTCCCTCAATATCAGTAGTAAATCTCCTCTGAACCCTTTCTAAAGCTTCCACATCCTTCCAATAATGCAGTGACCAGAATTGTGTGCAATATTCCAAATGTGGCTGTACCAGAGTTTTGTACAGCTGCAGCATGACCTCATGGCTCCGAAACTCAGTCCCTCTACCAATAAAAGCTAACACACCGTATATGCCTTCTTAATAACCTTATCAACCTGCGTGACAACTTTCAGGGAACTATGTACATGGACACAGAGATGTCTTGGCTCATCTACACTACCAAGAATCTTCCCATTAGCCCAGTACTCTTTATTCCTGTTGCTCCTTCCAAAGTGCATCACCTCACACTTTTCCGCATTAAACTCCATTTGCCACCTCCCAGCCCATCTCTGCAGCTTATCCATGGCTATCTGTAACCTACAGGAGGAAGTGAGGACTGCAGATGCTGGAGATCAGAGCTGAAAATGTGTTGCTGGAAAATTGCAGCAGGTCAGGCAGCATCAAAGGAGCAGGAGAATCGACGTTTCGGGCATGAGCCCTTCTTCAGGAATCTGTAACCTACAATATCCTTCAGCACTATCCACAACTCCACTGACTTTGGTGTCATTCGTAAATTTACTAACCCACCCTTCTTTTCCCTCATTCAGGTCATTTATGAAAATGACAAACAGCAGTGGCCCCAACACAGAGCCATGCGGTACACCACTAGTAACTGAGCTCTAGGATGAATATTTACCATCAACCACCACCCTTTGTCTTCTTTCAGCTAGCCAATTTCTGATCTAAAATGCTAAACCACCCTCAATCCCATGCCTCCACATTTTATGCAACAGCCTACCGTGGGGAACCTTATCAAACACCTTATTGAAATCCAAATATACCACATCAACCGCTTTACCCTCATCCAACTGTTTGGTCACCTTCTCAAAGAACTCAATAAGGTTTGTGAGGCATGACCTACCCTTCACAAAACTGTGTTGATATCCCTAATCAACTTATACCTTTCTAGATGATTATAAATCCTATCTCTTATAACCTTTTCCAACACTTTACCCACAACTGAAGTAAGACTCACTGGTCTATAAGAATGAGGGTAGTCTTTACTCCCCTTCTTGAACAAGGGGACATTTGCTATCTGCCAGTCTTCTGGCACTATTCCTGTAGACAATTACGACATAAAGATCAAAGCCAAAGGCTCGGCAATCTTCTCTCTTGCTTCCCAGAGAATCCAAGGATAAATCCCATCTGGCTCAGGGGACAGATCTATTTTCACACTTTCCAGAATTGCTAACACCTCCTCCTTGTGAACCTCAATCCTGTCCAGTCTATTAATGTTATGCAGTCGATTCTGCTATAACACGGAAGTTCCTTTCTCATGCAATCCCATGTCATAGGAAAATTGTTTAATAGGAGCACCATTTAAACTAATGGGGCCGGAATCGCATTATAACCAATACACGCTTTCAAACTTTGCACTATAGAAACACTGTCCCCAATTCGTCAATCATGTTATAGTGAATTAGCACTAACGAAACGTGCGTTATAGCAGAACGACCTGTATAAGTATTACACTCAACACCACAATCAGCATTGGATGATTATTGACAACAGACATTCATGGGGTGTGCATTAACATCCTCACTAATGTAGCATCTGGCAGCAAAATGGTACTATTACATTCCGAATCCATTTTCGTTGCCAAACCGTGAAAATAGGCATCACTTGGCCTAATTCTGATCTCCCCCACCTCTGATACACAATAGTAGCCATGAACTGTATCCAGATAACAATGTCCACATCTCAGAAGTGAATTTAGAAAAGCTGTGATAGTAATTACCTGTCTGAATACTTGAGGGAGCTGGACTGGTGAACTTGCACTCTTCGTCTCGGTTGTCAGAGATCAGATCTTTGGTGTTTTCGATAAATGTTTCTAAGGGACAGTGCTCAGAGCAGGATGGCAGAACAAGCAGGTGAGGCTCAGTACTAGTGTCATTCCTGAAGTACATGTCCAATGTGAAGGACCTGCAGAAAGCACATAGAGAAGGTGAGAAGAATGGGGAGGGGGGGGTGGCAGAGGGAGTTGAAGGGACAAATACGTCTGGTCAATGTGACTCTGATGGGACTGAAAGAAAGGACAATAGTGCATAGATGTGACAGTAGTTAAGCTGTCTACTGACAAGCCCCAACACCTCACTAGCTACTGGAGGACATGCCGCAGAAACACTCACCCATTGGATAGTCAGAAAAACGGGGATTCATGGTTCTTCTACTTGTACCTCTGGACTCTTCTCCGCTGTTATATACATATACTGCATACATACTGCAATATCGACACAACACAAATTGCCTTCAGTATCTCCATGCCCACTCACTCCATGTTGTTTTCAAGTTCTGGATTTAAGTCCCTAAACCTCTCTCTCTATTTTCCCTTTTTTTGACGAAGACTTGGATGCTGGACATCAAATTGGCTTAAGCGGTTAACTGTCAAATTGTACTTTACAATGTCGTTCAGAGGGAGGGCTGCACTGTCGGAGAGTCAGGACTGGGGGAGTGCTGCACTATCAGACGGTCAGTACTGGGAGGAGATGATGACCAACAGTGAGCCTTCACTGACAGGGGCTTGTATCTGAAGCTGATGCCTCAGAAATGACAAGTCAAGGTGCAGAGTTGTTGAGGCCGTGAGCAAAACGTCGAGGTGGAGATTAGCTTTGAGGTTTGTAAAAGACAAACTTATGTTGCCCATTTGAGTAGCCATTCAAGAGGAAGGTTTAGGAATCCTGAGAGGTGCATTTCTCAGAAAGGGCTGCTAGCAAAGTGTGCGTCGGAACTCAGCCATCATTGTCGAGATATTGTGCAGTGTTGGAGGTGAGTAGGACTTCCATGTTGCATTCCAAGTGGAGCTGAATGTGGGGCCTGGTCATTGTCGGCAATCCCCTCGGGGAGACTGCGGTCCCTGCCAGCAGAGGTCAGCAACTTGGGAGAATGTCATGCAGTGGGCATGGTCAATCTTGTGGCCTGCTCCCCTTTCAGGATAAGTCCAATGTCTTTGTCCAACTGGAGGAGGAGTCTGGAACTTGTGCTGAAGGGGAAGACTGCATAGCCGCACGGAGGGACAGTGCGTGAGCAGTCGCAGAAATGTGACTGGTGAGTGGCAGTGAGAGCTGCCCAAGATGACAAATAGGGCAGCATTAAATCTCTGATGAAGACCACGTAACTGGGAAATGGTTGAGGAACAGACATACAGTTCTGGGAGTCCTGGGAAAACATTGCCCAAGGTTTGAGAAACCACCATTTGTGGAAGAACCTCCTCATGTTGCGGAGACCAGTCAGAACCACATGAAACAGGCCACAGGAACTCTACAAACAGAACTTTGCCACCCGCTGATTAGAGGTCATGAGTTACATTTGTAATTGTTTGCTGGTGGACCTAGAGTGAATGGTCATTGTAAATAGCTTGTTTCTCTGAATTAAGCTATGTCACAGATATTTATAAAGAGTTAAAGCCAGTGGACCCTTGTTATAAATCAATGGAGGTGCAGCCAGCAGTGACTGTTTCAGAGTCCCCACAGAACTCACCCATCATCCTCTTGGTACAGCTCAAACATGTGACAGGAAGCATAGGAAGGAATGGTGCCAGAGTACACATTCAATGCCATCTGAAGTGCTACGAGTGTTGTGTCATGCTGTGGAAAGAATACATTGTTTAAAAAGGTTAGAAATTGTTCTCCGAATCCCTTTCTCCCTGGAACCAAGTCAGGCTGCAGTCCTATGAGAAGTTCCCCTTTTTCAACCGCATGCGTTAAATTGAGAAGCAACCAGTGGCTGGACATCTAGCCTGCTAAACACACAAAGCCTTTCCAAACCAAAATCATCAAACTGCAGGGACACAGGCCCTGTCTCAATCTCTGCTGGCCTTGGCATGTATAACCAATCTGAGAGGGGTGACGGTCCGGTGGTGTTATTGCTAGACTATTACTCCAGATACCTTTGTAATGAGGATCTCGCCATGGCAGATGGAATTATGAAAAACTCATCTGGTTCATTAATGTTCTTCAGGGAAGAAAATCTGCATCCTTACTTAGTCTGACCTATATTTGACTCCAGAGCCCCAGGATCGAGGTTGGCTCTGAACTGCCCTCTGAAATGACCTAGCAAGCACTCAGTTGTATCAATCACTACAAAGTCTCAAGAAAGAAATGAAATTGATGGACAACCTGGCATCGACCTAGGCACTGGAAACAACTACGCCAGAAACAGCCTTGTCAACCATGCTAAGTCTTCCTTACTAACAGCTGGGGGCTAGTGCCAAAATTGGGAGAGTTGTCTCACAGACCAGACAAGCAATAGCTTGACACACACTCACTCATGGGATCCTTTGTTACAGACAATGTCCCAGACATCACCATCACCATTCCTGGATATTTACTGTCCCATTAGCAGGACAGACCCAGCAGAGATGATGGCACAGTGGTAAACAGCTGTCATAGAAGCATAGGGTCCTAAAGCACGGAGACAGGCCCTTTGGCCCAAAATTCCATCCACTCTAACCCCATTCCCCTGCACTTGGCCCATATCGTTCTAAGCAGAAGTGGGTACTGCAGATGCTGGAGATCAGAGTCAAGATTAGAATAGTGCTGGAAAAGCACAGCAGGTCACACAGCATCCGAGGAGCAGGAAAGATCTTGTCCCACATTGTTCTAAACCTTTCCTATTCATGTATGTGTCCAAATACCTTTGAAATATTTTAATGTACCCACCTCAACCACTTGCACTGATAGCTCATTCCATGTATGTACCATCCTCTGTGTAAAAAAAAAAGTTGCCCCTCAGGTTCCCTTTTATTCTTTCCCCTCTAACGTTAAACCGATGCCCTCTCGTCCTCGATTCCCCAACCCTGGGAAAACGTCTGAGTGCATTCACCCTATCCATGCCTCTCATGATCTTATACACTTCTATAAGCATGTAAGATGGGAGGGTGTTGACTTCCAGGCTCCATGAAGTCTCATAGTGTCAGATTTTTTTTATATACATGTTTATTGAAAATTTTTTACTCTTTTACCAAAAAAAGAAAAAGTTATAAAAGTACAGAAATACAGAAAAGTTGAAATAATATCACATTAGAGTAACGTTAACAATAAACTGCCTACTACTCTTCAAGATGCAACCATCTCCTATTTACTTAACCCAAATTAAACTAAACTCAAATTAAATGAAATAGTATTAAATTAAATTACAATCCAATGAAACTAAATGACATTACATTACACTACGTTACAGTACTCCACTTGCTGCACCTCCACCGAAGCTCCCATCCATAGGAGCAACAGTTATTATAATCGTACTTACTAGGCCTCCTCACCCCCTCACCCCCCCGGGGTCCCTGGACCACTATATACGGCCCTCGTGGCTATATAAAGGCATTCATCAGTACCACTGATAGGTCCATGTCTGTGTAATTTAGAAAGGACCGCCATGCCTTATAAAATTGCTCTGTTCCATGGTGCACCATACTTGTCAGATAATCTTGGGAGACATGCTCCATCACAAGTCTGCGCCACCCCTGCAAGACCTGGAGGATTTTCTAATATCCAATTCATTAGAATGTTCTTCCTCGCAGAGTGTTTAAGAATGTTAAATAACCTCTTCCCATGCTCACCCAGAGAGGGCAGATTCGGTAGCCCCAAAAGAAGAAGGGACACCGGATCCTCCTTAACTTCAAGTCCCAGGATCTTCTCCAGCTCATTCACTATAGTATCCTAGTATCCGTGAATCTTGTCGCAAGACCAAAAGCAATGTGTGAGGGTGCCTGTGCTAATTTTACAGTTGGGACTTTTCAGAGAAGATCCTTTGCTAACCTCTGTGGTGCCATATGGGCCCTGTGGAGGATCTTCAATTGCATACCTTGTGCTTTATTGCACATTGAAATTTTCTTTACATTCCCCCATATATCCTCCCATGTTTCCGATGAGATGTCTTCCCCAACCCCTGATTCCAGATCTCATGAAGTCTCTCCATATCCCCCAAGGCACTCCCCCTCTGCAGATGATATATAGAACTGAGAGAGCGCATCCCACATCGGAGCACTCTTCTTTCTATATCCAAATTGTAGGGCTGAGCCAAGAGCATGGTCTTCTTCTGTATATAATCCCTAACCTAGGAGTATTGGAAAAGGTCCCTGTTAGGAATCCTGTATTTCTGACTTAGATTAGATTAGATTAGATTAGATTACTTAGTGTGGAAACAGGCCCTTCGGCCCAACAAGTCCACACCGACCCGCTATATAATCCCTAACCTAGGAGTATTGGAAAAGGTCCCTGTTAGGAATCCTGTATTTCTGACTTAATTGGTTGAAAGACATCAAGACCTCTCTCTTGAATAAATCTCCCAAACAAGAGATTCCGTTACCCTGCCATGCTCTAAAGCCGGAGTCCACTGACCCCGGTCTAAGTCCTGGAGCCCCCACTAATGGGGCGAACGGCTAAGTTGGTCGTCATTAATGGAGATGGAGAGGTCCAGGAAGGGGAGGGAGGTGTCAGAGATGGTCCAGGTAAATTTAAGGTCAGGGTAGAATGTGTTGGTGAAGTTGATGAATTGCTCAACCTCCTCGCGGGAGCACGAGGTGGCGCCAATGCAGTCATCAATGTAGTGGAGGAAGAGGTGGGGAGTGGTGCCGGTGTAATTACGGAAGATCGACTGTTCTATGTAGCCAACAAAGAGACAGGCGATGGGGGGGTGGGGTCATGGTCGAGGGGGCAGTAGGAAGAGGTGTTCTCGAGTTGGCGTTTGGCTTCAGCGGTGTAGAGGTCAGTGCGCCAGCCTACCACTGCACCAGCACCACTAATCCATTATTGGAAGAGCTGCAGCCCTTGATAAAACCAGTCTGGTCCTCTTTTATAATAACAGGCAACACCTTTTCCAATCTCAGAGCCAGCACCTTTGATAAAATTTTGAAGTCTACGTTCAACAACGAGATGGGCCTGTATGACATGCAATCCTCAGGGCTTTCCCTTTCTTTAAAATAAGGGAGATATTGGCCTTTCTAAGAGAGGGCGGAAGGCAGGCTTGGCTATACGAATGAATATACATCTCCAGGAGTGGTTCAACTCGCGTGTGTATAAACCCCTTGTAAAATTCACTCGGGAACCCATCTGGACCGGGTGCCTTGCCACCTTGGAGCTGCCTTACAGCCTCCTGTATCATCAGAGGTGCATTTAAAAGGGAGGCCTGATCTGTGTTTATATCAGGGAGGCCCAGGTTTTCAAAAAAGGATTCCATTCTCGCTACTCCATCCCCAAAGCCCTCTGACCTGTATAACTCTGCACAGAATTCCCGAAATCTGGCATTAATCTTTTTCAGCTCATGAGTGACGTTGCCAGTTCTCTCCCTAATAGAGGCAATGCACTGCGGAGCACTTTTCTCCATAGCCAGTTAAGCCCGGTATCTACCTGGCTTATCTCGATATTCGAACTGCCTTTGCTTTGCAAAGAAGACCCCTCTCTTCGCCGCTCATGTGAGCACTGAGTCCAGAGCATCTGGACAGCCGTGACCCGTTGTAACTTAACCACAATGGTCGGTTATAATATGCCAACTCGACTGCTTTTAGCCGGTCTCAAGCACCTGCTGCTGCTCTCCTCTCTGCCTCTTTCTCGTTGTTCAGTCTGAAATAATCAGACCCCTTAAATACGCCTGGGTGGTCTCCCAAAGCACTGATGGATTACTGGCTGTACCCCAATTGAGGTCCCAGAAAGCCCTGAACGTCCTTGTCATGTCAAGGTTGACATCCTTCGGCAGAAACAGATCCATGCACCAGTGCAGTATGTCCACTTCTCTTGCTCTTAACATCCAAATACACTGCCGCATGTTCCGAAACAGTTATGTTCCCAATCCTGCAGGCCAACACCAAGCCCAAACAAACCGATGGAACAAAGAACATATCAATTCTTCTGTGGCACTTTTGCGGGTTGGAGTGAAAGGTAAAACCCTCCCATTAGGGTGGAGACACCTCCACTAGCCCCAACTCCTTACACAAGTCCAATTACTGTCTACACTGCAGAGGTTTACCCGACAGACCCCTTGGCGTCCTGTCTATCCCAGGGTCCATGAGACGATTAAAGTCTCCTCCTATAATCATACGGCACACCTCAAGAGCCATTCATTTAGAGACCGTGTCAACTAAAAATTTAAGAGGACGCGCCGGGGGACAGGAAACATTCAGGATGCCATTCTCTTCTCCGTGTACCAGAGCCTTGAGACGGATGAACAGTCCATACTCATCCTTGGTTTGATCTATCACTTGAAATGGGAGGTTCCTTCATACCAGTGTGGCCACTCCTCTGCTTTTGGAGTTAAAGGAGGAAAAGAACACCCTATCATGTCCCCCCTGCAGTAACTTCAGATGTTCCCTATCGGTTAAATGTGTCTCTTGCAATGTCAACTCTTTCCTTCTTAAGATTTGAGAGCACTTTTTTTCCTTTTAATGGGGGGATTGGCTCCCCTTTCTATTCCAGGTGCACCACCTGAACAGATCGCTAGCCACGATCGCACACTACAGCCCGCAGTCCCCCGAGAGGAAGAATGTGCAGCGAGTGGAAAAAACACGACTTTATCAAATCTAAAAGCTATTCCTACAAATACTACTAAAACTAAGAAACTAACCACTACTCCTAACTTGAACAAATAAACTCAAAAACCACAAATCTCCAGAGATCTCCCCCTTCGCCCATAGGGGGCATTCACTCCCAACCTTACAGCCATCCTGGCACGTTCCAGTTAAGGCCGTGCCCCAAACCCAGGCAATGGGAAAAAAAACATGTTATTTACATTGCTGCAAGTTAACAATAGATGCCCTCCTCTGACCCTCCACATCTCAACACCACACATCTTTACACTGAAAAAATAACCACTCCTCATCCAGAAAACAGAACAGAAAAAAACAGATAATTACCAAACGGATATAATATAAAACAAACCAGCTTTTACACCAAAGCATTACCAAGCCTATGAGGCCCAAGACCACGATAGGGAAAAGACCAAAGAAAGAGAAGATGGAAAAATATTGTGCCATTGTCCACACACATCTTTCCCTCTTTCCCCCTCGGTCCAAGTCTACCATACCAGCAAGTTCAAAAATTCTTTTGTTTGTTTTCCACCAAATCAAAGTTGAAGACAGACCCTCCATGATTAAAATGTAGTACTGCTAGGTACCTCAGAGAATATTGAATATTTAAATCTTTTTTTTTAACATCATCAAAAGTCTTCCTTTTCTTAATTATTAGACCGGAAGTCATAGGAGTGGAAGGAAGGTCAGTCAGCCCATCGAGCCATTCAATCATGGCTGATGGGCATTTCAACGCCACTTACCCACACTCTCCCGATATCCTCTAATTCCTTGCGAGATTAAGAATTTATCAATCTATGGCCCCAGTAAAGTCTTGCAAAAACATTATCGTCGAACCTTTATAAACCAGAGCCTGTGGATCTCTTCCTAGTCTTCTGCACATTTCTATTATTAACTGCTTTTCTTTACAGTGCTGGAGTCGCACTAGGACTGAGCTGATGTGACCCGGACTTGCGCATCGCGATCTGGTGGGCTTGCTCCACACTCACTGGCCCGGCTCGACTTGATCTCCAGCCCCAGCAAGTCCAAGAGCCACCACTCAGGAAACTCAGCCAGAGTCTCGCCCTCCTCATGCTCCGGAAGACCCACGACATGTAAGTTTTTTCTCCAAACTCGATTTTTGAGGTAGTCTACCTGTTCCAGCAAGGTTCAGACCTACCCCTCGGAGTTCTCTGTCATGAACTCAGAGGCCGCGGTCCTTTGCTCAACCGCTTCCACCGCTGATCCAACTTCCGGATCTCCTGCTCATGCTTTGTCAGCCTGGCAGTCATCGGTTCCAGCGCTGTTTTGATTCTTTTCATGGAGTTTTGCAAACTCAGTGAGTAGATTCTGCCGCTCTACCGAGCTTAAAGGCACCGCCATGGCAGTTGAAGCAGCGACTGCGGGTGTGCCCGACACAGTAGGGGACTGCCCTGCCTGCTGCACTCCCCCAGCTCCCTTTCCTTCAGACTTCTTCATTTTGACTCCAGCGTCTCCAAATCCTAATTTAAAGTGTTCTCGGTGTTCTACCTGCCTTGTGCTAAACATTTTCCTCAGGGGTGGCTAATGGGGGCTGGGGGAATAGGAGCCCACCATGCCAGAGTATGGCACAGAGCCCAACACAGCAGACTTTTCAGACTGCTTCCACCTTGAATCTCCATGGTGTCAGATTAAACATGGGCAAACTCTTGTACTGTTCTCCCTCAGCTGATGAATCAGTACTCCTCCATGTTGAATGACACTTTAAGGAAGCACTAATGATAGCAAGGGCACAAGATGTACTCTGGGTGCGGGGTTTCTATGTCCACCACCAAGAATGGCTCAGCAGCAGCACTACTGATCAAGCTGGTCGGGTTCTAAAGGATGTAATGCTAGACTGGGTCTGTGGTAGGTAGTGAGGGAACTAACAAGAAGGAGAAATATACTTGACCTAGTCCTTACAAATCTGTCTACTACAGATGTATGAATCCATGATAGTATTGGTAAGAGTGACCACTGCATTGTGGAGTCATTGTGGAGACAAAGTCATGGCTTCACTTTTAGAATACCCTCCATCATGATGTGCTGCACTATCACCTTTGAACAGATCCAGCAACTAAAGACTTGGCATTCATGAGGTGCTGTCGATCATCAACAGCAACAGAATCATACTCCAACACAAAAATCTGCAACCTCATGGCCTGGCATATCTCCCACTCAACCATTACCGTCAAGCCAGGGATCAACCCTGGTTTAATGGAGAATGCAGGAGGGCATTCCAGGAGCAGCATTAGACATACCTGAAAATGAGGTGTCAAGCAGGTGAAGCTACCAAACAGGACTACTTGAATATCAAACAGCATAAGCAGTAAGTGACAGGTAAGCAATCCCACAACAACAGATCAGATCTAAGCTTTGCCACAGCTAGTCATGAATGGTGCTGGACATTTAAATAACTGACTGGAGGAGGCGGCTCCACAAATATTCTCATTGTCAATGAAACCAGCCCACTCAACTGCAAATATAGTACTTAGGACAAAAGAAGATGGGAAGACAGTGGGGCTGGGAGTCCACTGGATAATCAGCCATGAGCACACTGAATGTGGAGCAGATTCAAAGGGCCTATTCCTGCTCCTACATTCTATGTCAAACCAGTGCAAAATATAAGAACGAGGCATTTGGAACAAGCTTCAGTCAGAAGTGCCAAGTGGATGATCCATCTCGACCTCCGCCAGTGTTCCCCAGGGTCACAGGTACCAGTCTTCAGCAAATTCAATTAACTATCCATTGTCTCCAAGAAACAGTTGCAGACAATGGATAGTGCAAAGGCTATAGGTACTGACATTTGAGAAATAGACCTGCAGACTCCAAAACCTGCCTCTGTCCTAGCCAAACTCTTCCATTACAGCTGCACTTTCATCTAGCTGACAATGTGAAAAATTGCCCAGGTCTGCCCTGTATGCAAAAAACAAGATGAGTCCAACCCAGCCAATTACCGCTCTTGATCATCAGTAAAGCGATTGAAGTGGTCATCAACAGTGCAACAAGCAGCACCTGCTCTACAATAACCTGCTCAATGATGCCCAGTTTGGGTTCCACTAGGGACTGTGCTCTTATCTCAGGACAACTGAAGTTGAAATGAGCTGAACTTCAGAGGTGAGGTGATGTGAGAGTAACAGCCCTTGACATCAAGACTGCATTCAACCAAGACTGCAGTCAAACATTTAAGGAGCCCGATCAGAACTGGGACCAAAACTCAATGCTGGTTGGAGTCATACTTAACATAGAGGAAGATGGTCATCTTTGTTGAAAGTCAGTTACCTCAATTCCAGGACATCTCTGCACGAGTTCCTTAGGGCAGTGTCCTAGGCCCAACCATCTTCAGTTGCTTCATCAAATGACCTTCCACCCAAGATAATATCAGAAGTGGGAATGTTCTGAGATGATTGCATAATGTTCAGCACAATTTGCGATTCCTCAGATACTAAATGATGAGAACGAGGGTAGGTCCGATCAAGGACAGTAGTGGGAGACTGTGTATTGAGTCGGAAGAGATAGGAGAGGTCTTGAATGAGTACTTTTCTTCTGTATTTACAAACGAGAGGGACCGTATTGTTGAAGAGGAGAGTGTGATAGGGACTGGTAAGATACTTGTTAGGAAGGAAGACGTGTTGGGCATTTTGAACAACTTGAGGATAGACAAGTCCCCCAGGCCTGACGGGATATATCCTAGGATTATGTGGGAAGCAAGAGAGGAAATTGCAGAGCCGTTGGCAATGATCTTTTCATCTTCACTGTCAACGGGGGTAGTACTAGGGGACTGGAGAGTAGCGAATGTTGTGCCCCTGTTCAAAAAAGGGAATAGAGATAACCCCAGGAATTACAGGCCAGTTAGTCTTACTTCAGTGGTAGGCAAAGTAATGGAAAGGGTACTGAGGGATAGAATTTATGAGTATCTGGAAAGACACTGCTTGATTAGGGACAGCCAGCACGGATTTGTGAAGGGTAGGTCTTGCCTTACAAGTCATATTGAATT
>NC_057725.1:69593187-69611548 GCF_004010195.1 Chiloscyllium plagiosum | reverse complement strand
TCGTACGAGGGTAGGTTGAGAGTGCTAGGCCTTTTCTCATTGGAATGGCGAAGGATGAGGGGTGACTTGATCGAGGTTTATAAGATGATCAGAGGAATAGATAGAGTAGACAGTCAGAAACGTTTTCCCCGGGTGCAACAGAGTTTTACAAGGGGACATAAATTTAAGGTGAAGGGTGAAAGGTATAGGGGGGATGTCAGGGGTGGGTTCTTTACCCAGAGAGTGGTGGGGGCATGGAATGCGCTGCCTGTGGGAGTGGCAGAGTCAGAATCATTGGCGACCTTTAAGTGGCAATTGGATAGGTACATGGATGGGTGCTTAAGCTAGGACAAATGTTCGGCACAACATCGTGGGCCGAAGGGCCTGTTCTGTGCTGTATTGTTCTATGTTCTATGTAAAGCAATCTATATCTAAATGCAGCAAGACCTGGACAATATCCAAGCTTGGGCTGACAAGTGGAAAGTAATATTCCCACCACACAAATGCCAGGCAAAGGTCATCTCCGGTAAGGGACGAACTAACCATCGCCCCTTGACATTCAAGGGTATTACCATCACTGAATCCACCACTATCAACATCCTGGGGGACACCATTGACCAAAAGCTAAGCTGGACTCATCATATAAACACAAGACCAGGTCAGAGGCGAGAAGTAATGCAATGAGTAACTCTCCTCTTGACTTCCACCTACAAGAGAAAGTGAGGTCTGCAGATGCTGGAGATCAGAGATGGAAATGTGTTGCTGGAAAAGCGCAGGTCAGGCAGCATCTAGGGAACAGGAGAATCGACGTTTCGGGCATTAGCATTCTTCCTGAAGAAGGGCTAATGCCCAAAACGTCGATTCTCCTGTTCCCTAGATGCTGCCTGACCTGCTGCGCTTTTCCAGCAACACATTTCCATCTTCCACCTCCAAGACACAAGTCAGGAATATGATCGAATGTTCTCCACATTCCTAGATGGGTACAGCTCCAGAAACACTGAATAAGCTTGACACCATCCAAGAAAAAGCAGCCCGCTTAATTGACAAACATCCACTCTCCCCACCACCAATGCTCAGTAACAGCAAGATACGAGATGCACTGCAGGAATTCACTAAAGATCCTTAGACTACATTTTCCAAACTCGCAACCATTTCTAGGAGGACAAAGCAGCAGACACCTGGGACACCACCACCTGCAAGTTCCCCTCCAAACCACTCACCATCCTGACTTGGAGTTGAAAAGTGTGGCGCTGGAAAAGCACAGCAAGTCAGGCAGCATCCAAAGGCTTGGAAATAAATCACTTCTTCCACTATCGCGGAGTCAAAATCTGTGAAATGCCTGCCAAATAGCACTGTGGGTCAACCTAGAGCACATAGACTGCAACGGTTTGAGAAGGTAGCTCACCATCACTTTCTTAACGGCAGTTAGGGTCAGGCAATAAATGGTGGCCCAGCCAGTGGCAGCCATGTTCTACGTCCCATTAAATCAAACCAGCACTTCATAGCACAGTATGTCAAATGAAAAGCTGTGCATTTGAAGAGCATTTTAGTTCACCTTGGATGGCATTGAGTACTTCATCACTAAGGAGCAATTTATATCTACTTGAGAAGGCAAATGTGGCACTCATAACACACCATCTGACAAGGTGGCATTCCTCAGCACTGACCATCCATAAGCATGGCACTCTCTTGATAATGACCCCAAAAGCAGGGAACTATAGATCAGTGATCCCGACATCAGTGGTGGGCAAGTTGTTGGATGGGATCCTAATGTGTGGGATTTACTTGTATTTGGAAAGGAAAGGACAAATTATGGATAGTCTGTAGGGAATTTAATCTAATCTAATCAACATGGTTTTGTGCATGGCAAATTGTATCTCACTAACATGGTTGAGTTTTTTGGAGACGTGACAAAGGATTGATGAAGAAAGAGCAGTGGATGTGGGCTATGTAGACTTCAGTAAGATGTTTGACAAGATTCTGCATGGTAGACTGGTCAGCAAGGTTAGATCACATGAAATACAGGGAGAACTAGCCATTTGGATATGTAACTGGCTCAAAGGTAGTAGTCAGAGGGTCGAGTGGAGGGTTGCTTTTCAGACGGGAGACCTGTGACCAGCAGTGTTCCACAAGGATCGGTGCTGTGTCCACTACTTTTTTGGCATTTATATCAATGATTTCGATGTCCATTTACATAAATGATTTGAAAATGAATATAGGAGATACGGTTAGTAAGTTTGCAGGTGACACCAAAATTGGTAGTGTAGTGAACAGCCAAGAAGGTTACCTCAGAGTACGACGGGTCCTTGATCAAATGGTCAAAGAGGAGAGGATGGAGTTTAATTCAGATGAATGTGAGGTGTGACATTTTCCTAAGGCAAATCAGAGCAGGATTTATATACTTAATGGTAAGGTCCTGAGGAGTATTGCTGAACAAAGAGATCTTGGGCTGTAGGTTCATCATTCCTTGAAAGTGGAGTCACAAGTAGACAGGATAGTGAAGAAGGTACCCTTGCATTTATTGGTCAGTGCATTGAGTATTGGAGTCGGGTTGTCATGTTGCAGCTGCACAGGACATTGGTTAGGCTATTTTTGGAAAACTGCGTTCAATTCTGGTGTCACTACCATAGGAAAGATGTGAAACTTGAAAGGGTTCAGAAAAGATTTATAAGGATGTTGCCAAGGTTGGAACATTTGGGCTATAGGGAGAGGCTGAACAGGCTGGGGCTACTTTGCCTGGGGTGTTGGGGGCTGAGGGGTGACTTTGTAGACGTTTCTAAAATCAGGAGGGTCATGGATAGGGTGAAAAGCTAGGGGCTTTTCCTAGGGGAGCCCAACACTATAGGGCATAGGTTTAAGGTGAGAGGGGCAAGATTAAAAAGGGATTGAAGGAGCAACATTTTCACACAGAGAGTGATGCGTTAGAGTTTTTTGGTGAGTGACCAGGAAGGCTGACAAAGGCAGGGCGGCAGACGTAGTCTATATGGATTTAAGTGAGGTTTTGGATAAGGTTCCACATGATAAGCTGCTCTGGAAGGTTAGATCACATGGAATCCAGGGGGAGCTGGCAAATCGAATACACAATTAGCTTGATAGTATGAAGCAGAGGGTTATAACGGAAGGATATTTCTTGGACTGGAGGCCTGTGACTAGTGGAGTGCCTCAGGGATCAGTGCTGGGCCCATTGCTCTTTGTTATCTATATCAGTGATCTGGATGAGAATGTACAAGGTATGATTAGTAAGTTTGCAGGTGACACTAAAACATGGGGTATCGTGGACAAAGAGGAGGGTTATCAGAAATTGCAGCAGGACCTTGATCAGCTGGGGAAGTGGGACAAGAAATGGCAATTGGAGTTTAACACAGATAAGTGTGAGATCCTGCATCTTGGAAAATCAAATCCAAGTGAATGGTAGGGCCTTAAGGAGGGTTGTGGAACAGAGAGTCCTTGGAGTTCAGGTGCAAGGTTCCCTGAGAGTAGAGTCAGAGGTAGACAGGGCAGTGAAGAAGACTTTTGACACACTGACCTTCATCAGTCAGGACATTGAGTATAGGGAAGTTATGTTGCAGTTGTACAGGATGTTAGTGAGGCCGTACTTGGAGTATTGTATTCAGTTTTGGTCACCTTGCAATAGGATGGATGTTGTTAAACTGGAAAGAGTGCAGAAGAAATGTTGCCAGGACTCAAGGGACTGAGTCATAGGGAGAGGTCGGACAAGCTAGGACTTCTTTCTTTCGAGTGTAGGAGACTGAGGGGGGATCTTATAGAAGTGTATAAGATCATGAGAGGCATGGATAGGGTGAATGCACTCAGTCTTTTTCCCAGCGTTGGGGAATCGAGGACGAGAGGGCATCAGTTTAAGGTTAGAGGAGAAAGAATAAAAGGGAACCCGAGGGGCAACATATTTTACAGAGATGGTATGTCTATGGAATGAGCTGCCAGCAGAAGTGGTAGAGTCATAATACTTAAAAGACATTTGGACAAGTGTCTGTTGCATGGGAATTTCATGAAAGGGGTAGTGCTTAGGTTATAAAGTATCAATTTAGCAATTTGAGTTCCTTTCTTGCTATTGGTTAAAATTGCTTCATAAAGTTTTTTTTTGTTTATGAATAAAACTGGAATGTCTATTCTTTTATGCTGAATTAAGCAATTACAAAAAAAATGGGCAATTTAATTGTTTAATAAGATTTTCATTTTTCTGATAGCTTCCAGAATAGTGGCCTCTTGTATATCTGAAATATGATTTGTCAATTTTATACTTAATGCCCCAGAAGCCAGTCATAAGCCTTCTTTATCATCTTATCCACTTGTGCTGCCACAGTCAGGGTGCTATGGATGTGCACCCCAAGATCACTGAATATCAAATCTCCTAACAGTCCTGCTGTTTACTGCACACTTCTCTCTTGCAGCTGACCTCTCAAAATGCATCGGCTCACACAAAAAAAATTTAAAGTTAAAATCACTATAGTCTTACCAAAGCGCAGAGCTGTTCTGTCATTAGACAGATGACTGGTGTGATTTAACCTGAGGATCACCATGCCTCAGGCGAGGGGAGGGGTTGAGAATTGTCTCTTTCATGATAGTCTCAGCTGATGAGGGCATTAAACTCACACTGTTGGCATCAATCTGCATTGCAAATCAACCATCCAGTCAACTGAACTAACCAGCCCCCTATTAAAACATATAATGTAATTTAACAGGCGATTTACAAAATACAAAAACTGTACTTAGAGATTCCGAACTCAATTCTTGTCTTGAAATTATTGAACTATGCCACTTGGTGTTAAATTCCTCATATTAACTGCAGTTAGATTTTCAAATCAATACACATTTTCTAGTTTTCTCACAAAGTAATCAAACAGTTAGGTAACATTTCAAGATTATTTGGCACCAATTACACACTTACAGAATCGGAACAAGTCAGGCAAAGTCACAAGGCATCATGCATTTCACATACACATCTGTTGCACAATTATGAGGACCAGATTATGGCATGTGAAAGGCTGACTGAATATGAAAAAAGTGAAATACAGATTCAGGACAAGGCCTTTTGTCCAGAGGAGAGCTACCAAAGGTTGGCACCAAAGAAACACATAAACTAGAAAGGTCAGTCAGTGAAGCAACGGCACCAATATAGGGAAAACAAGGGAACCCAGCTGTATATGGCCCTATTCTAAAGTGGAAGATGACAGATAGGAGGCAAGATTCATAGATGGGCAAAATGAGGGAAAGATGTGGAAGGCGAGTAAAAGAAGCAAGAGTTCTAATGATAGCAAGGGGAAGATAGAACATAGAACATTACAACCCAGCACAGGCCCTTCGGCCCTCAATGTTGCACCGACCTGTGGAACCAATCTGAAGCCTATCTATCCTACACTGTTCCATTTTCATCCATATGTTTATCCAATGACCATTTAAATGCCCTTAAAGCTGGCGAGTCTACTAATGTTGCAGACGTGTTCCACTACCTCAGAGGGTAGTGTTTTACTACCCTCAGAGTAAAGAAACTACCTCTGACATCTGTTCTATATCTATCACCCCTCAATTTAAAGCTATATCCCCTCGTGCTAGCCGTCACCATCTGAGGAAAAAGGCTCTCACTGTCCACCACTACCTAACCCTCTGATTATCTTCTATGTCTCAATTAAGTCACCTCTCAACCTTCTTCTCTCTAATGAGAAAGCCTCAAGTCCCTCAGCCTTTCCCCATTAGACCTTCCCTCCATATCAGGCAACATCTTAGTAAATCTCCTCCGAACCCTTTCCAAAGTTTCCACATCCTTCCTATAATGCAGTGACCAGAACTGTACGCAATACTCCAAGTACAGCCGCACCAGAGTTTTGTACAGCTGCAGCATGACCTCCTGGCTCCGAAACTCAATCCCTCTACCAATAAAAGCTAACACGCCGTATGCCTTCTTAACAACCTATCAACCTGGGTGGCAACTTTCAGGGATCTATGTACACGGATACAGAGATCCCTCTGCTCATCTACACTACCAAGAATCTTCCCATTAGCCTCTTTATTTCTTCCAAAGTGAATCACCTCACACTTTTCCGCATTAAACTCCATTTGCTACCACTCAGCCCAGCTCTGCAGCTTATCTACGTCCCTCTATAATCTGCAACATCCTTCACCATTATCCACAACTCCGTCAACGTTAGTGTCTTCTGCAAATTTACTAACCCACCCTTCTAAACCTTCATCTCGATCATTTATAAAAATGACAAACAGCAGTGTCCCCAAAACAAATCCTTGTGGTACACCACTAGTAACTGAACTCCAGGATGAACATTTCCCATCAACCACCACCCTCTGTCTTCCTTTTGCTAGCCAATTTCTGTTCCAAACTGCTAAATCATCTCAATCCCATGCCTCAATATTTTATGCAATAGCCTACTGTGGGGAACCTTATCAAATGATCTTGTGGTAGTCATCCAGAATGAGACAGAAGTTGTCATAGTTTGATAAGAACAAGGACTATGGAACAGAAACAAAAACAGAAATTGCTGGACAAACTCTGTAGAGAGAAAAAAAAAAGTTAATGTTTTAGGTCCAGTGACTCTTCTTCAGAACTGATTGTAGCAAGACAAATACTGAAGATCGGGTGGGAAGAGAGACTATAGAACAGGCTGGGCTACTCCAAGAAGCAGAACCCCTTATGATCAAGAGAGCTTAGTGGTTACAAACAAATTAGAAGTTGTGTTGATTTAGATAACTGTCTACTGCCCTCAACATTTCAATTGAGCCTGCCTTCAAAAAACTCCAGGCAAATGGATAAGCACAGAAAAAAATGCTCCCTGATGGGGCACATAGCCAAACTGTTGGCTCTGGGTTTTGAAGAGAAACTCTATTGTTAAAATGTTGGATTCTCTCACTGCAGAAGAAAGTAATCTTCTTAGCTCCTTTATCAACCTCTCTGAGGAAGCTAAGTCAATGTATAGAGAAGACACATTTTAGCACATGAGAAATTTCATAAGTATTTCTGATGGAATTTAAAGCAGGAAAATGGAAGTTATGAAAATTAAATAAACGTGTTACGATTTGAATGCTGTACTGAAGGTGCTGTATTTCTCAGTTAGATCTGGCTTGCTGAAAATAGATTCTATTCAGTCTAAAACAGACCCAACAATGTTCTAATGGCTATCACAAAGAGAGACTGGCAGACATCTTTATGAAGCACATCAATGATTAAGCAAGTTAGAGAGAATTTGAATAAATTATGACAAAATAAAAGTAAGTCATGCTTCAAGGGCTTTAAATTTAAAAAGAATTTGACATAAAACTGATTAGGTCAGAACTGACTCTGCATGAACAGTCTTCCTTCGGAAAATGTTAACTGCACCCTGACAAATTAGGCCACATTCTCACAGGAAGTTGTGTTGCATCCGGAGAAGAAACAGACTAATTGAGAGGTTTGATTGGACAGTTAAATTGGTTGTGTCCACGGTCTGTACACTGTTGCCAGTTATGACACATTGGAATGGAATACGAGATTGAAACATGACACTGCTGAGGGCACCTTGAAAGCAAATAAAACATTATTAAAGAAATTGATGAATACTGCCGCTGGCAGTGTGTTTCATAGCAATCGTGGTGTGAGCAGTATTTTCAAATCGGCATTGGTCTGATACCAACAATGGTGATAATTGTGCTATATTTAATACCATTGATCACAGTGATTTTTATGATGTCAATCTTGGTATACTTAATACTGCCAATCAATTCTGAGCTGATGTGATTGTTAATACCATGAAACGTAGCTTTTTAGATCACAACGTCATCATGGGGTATTTAATCCTGTTGTGGTTCTGTTCGCCAAGCTGGGAGTTTGTGTTGCAGACGTTTCGTCCCCTGTCTAGGTGACATCCTCAGTGCTTAGAAGCCTCCTGTAAAGCGCTTCTGTGAGGTTTCCTCCGGCATTTATAGTGATTTGTATCTGCCGCTTCCGGTTGTCAGTTCCAGCTGTCCGCTGCAGTGGCCGGTATATTGGGTCCAGGTCGATGTGCTTATTGATTGAATCTGTGGATGAGTGCCATGCCTCTAGGAATTCCCTGGCTGTTCTCTGTTTGGCTTGTCCTATAATAGTAGTGTTGTCCCAGTCGAACTCATCTTGCTTGTCATCTGAGTGTGATAGCTGGTCGTGTCGTTTTGTGGCTAGTTGGTGTTCATGGATGCGGATCGTTAGCTGTCTTCCTGTTTGTCCTATGTAGTGTTTTATGAAGTCCTTGCATGGGAATTTGTACACTACATTAGTTATGCTCATGCTGGGTATCGGGTCCTTCGTCCTGGTGAGTTGTTGTCTGAGAGTGGCTGTTGGTTTGTGTGCTGTTATGAGTCCTTTGTAATCATTAAAAATACAGAAATAGAGAATACACACCGGATGATCAACGCCACACTCACAGGAATCCGATTCACTAGAGAGGGAGAAAAGGACAACCAACTCCCATGGAGAATTCACCACAAAGGTACACAGGAAAGCCACACACACAGACCAAGTCCTAAACTACGAAAGCAACCACCCCAACACACACACAAAAGAAGTTGCATCAAGACACTGTTCAAAAGGGTCACAACACACTGCAAAAGAGGAAGAGGAACACATCTACAATGTATTCGCCAAAAACGGATACTCTCGCAATTTCATCAACAGATGCCTAAGGGAAAGACAACGGAATGAGGACATGCCACAACCCAAAGGACTAGCCACACTACCATAAATCAAGAACATTTCTGAATTGACAGCCAGACTACTGCGACCACTAGGACTCATAACAGCATACAAACCAACAGCCACTCTCACACAACAACTCAACAGGACGAAGGACCCAATACCCAGCATGAGCAAAACTAATGTAGTGTACAAAATCCCATGCAAGGACTGCACAAAACACTACATAGGACAAACAGGAAGACAGCTAAGCATGGCACTCATCCACAGATTCAATCAATAAGCACATTGACCTGGACCCAATATACCGGCCAGTGCAGCGGACAGCTGGAACTGACAACCGGAAGCGGCAGATACAAATCACTATAAATGCCGGAGGAAACATCACAGAAGGGCTCCCAAGCACTGAGGATGTCACCTAGACAGGGGACGAAATGTCTGCAACACAAACTCCCAGCTCGGCAAACAGAACCACAACAACGAGCTCCCAAGCTACAAATCTTCTCCCAAACTTTGGTATTTAACCCTGTCAACCATTCATACTCAACATTTTGATCCTCTTCAATCTCAGGTAACTCACCGCTGAATACATGATCATTTTGAGACGGGGAGTGGAATTGGTCACATTTATTGAACGAGTAACATTTTCGAGGATTTGTTTGAGTAGCACGCCTGTAAAAATGAAGACATTTTTAGCAAGAGTAAACGAATGCAGATAAACAACTGGAGATCATAGCAATACGTTAACTTTCAAGGTTGCTCAATACACAGCTATTGAGTTAGGGCAATTGTATCACACCACTCAGACATTTACTGAGACCAGACCATCCAAGGTCTGGTCAGTGTTGGGACTGTCACTATGAAACCAAGGACTGGTCAGTGTGGGGACAGCCACTGTGATACCAGGGACCAGTCAGTGTAGGGACTGGTATTTGCTGTGAAAACAGGCTACTATGGGAGGCAAGGGAAGAAATTGCTGGGGCTGTGGTGAAGATATTTAAAACTTTGCTCAGCACAGGTGAAATGCCAGATGACAGGATAGCTAATGTGATTCCTTTGATTAGGTTAGATTAGATTAGGTTACTTACAGTGTGGAAATAGGCCCTTCGGCCCATCAAGTCCACACCGCCCCGCCGAAGCGCAACCCACCCATACTCCTACATTCATCCCTTACCTAACACTACGGGCAATTTAGCATGGCCAATTCACCTGACCTGCGCATCTTTGGACTGTGGGAGGAAACCTGAGCACCCGGAGGAAACCCACACAGACACGGGGAGAACGTGCAAACTCCACACAGTCAGTCGCCTGAGGCGGGAATTGAACCCGGGTCTCTGGCACTGTGAGGCAGCAGTGCTAACCACTGTGCCACCGTGCCGCCCAATTGTTCAATGAGGACAGCAGACACAGGCCAAGTAAATGCAGACCAGTTGGTACATCAGTGGTTCAGAAAATATTGGAAAAAATTCTGAGACAGAATTAATCAACACTTGGAAAGGCAAGATTAATCAAGGATTGTCAGCATGGATTTGTTATAGGTAGGTCCTGTCAAATTAATTGAATTTTTTGAAAAGGTGACAATATATTGGCAAGGGTAATGTTGTTGATGTGATTTACGTGAAGTTAACTCAGGTCTTAGACAAGGTCTCACATGGAAGACTGGTCCAAAAGGTAGCGGCTCACAGAACCAAAGGCAAGTTGGCAAACTGGATCTAAAATTGGCAAAGGGTGATGTTGGAGAGCTTTTGTGATTGGAAGCCTCAAATCTGTGGTATACCAAGGGGTCAATGCTGGGGCCCTTCTTGTCACGTATATTAATGACTTGGATGTGCAAGGTATAATTAGTATTGGTGGTATTGTTGATACTGAGGAGGATGGTCTCAAGCTACTCTATCATTGATCAGCTGGTAAACTGGGCAGAGCAATGGCAGATAGAACTAAATCCTGATAAGTGAGGTAATGCGTTTTGGGAGTTCGCGTAGAATCCTGAGTGTGGAAACAGGCCATTTGGCCCGACAAGTCTACACCAATCCTCCGAAGAGTAACCTGCCCAGACCCATTCCCCAATACTCCATATTTCCCCTGACTAATGCACTAAACCTACACATTCCCACCTCAGGCAACTGTCTGTGTGGAGTTTGCACATTCTCCCCATACTCCGGTTTCCTCCCACAGTCCAAAGATGTGCAGGTTAGGTGAATTGATCAAGCTAAATTGCCTGCAGTGTTAGGTGAAGGGGTAAATGTAGGGGAATGGGTCTGGGTGGGTTGCTCTACGGAGGGTCAGTGTGGACTTGTTGGGCCGAAAGGCCTGTTTCCACACCGTAAGTAATCTAATCTAATCTAAAAAACACTATGGGCAAATTAGCATGACCAATTCACCTAACCTGCACATGTTTGTGACAGAGAGGAAACTGTAGCACCCAGAGAAAACCCACGCAGACACAGGGAGAATGTGCAGACAGTTCCCAGAGGTTGGAATCGAACCCAGGTCCCTGGTGCTGTTAGGCAGCTGTGCTACCCACTGAGCCACTGTGCTGTGCCTGCCCCAATAAGTTCTAATAAGGGAAGGATTTTGCACAATGAATGGCAGGTTCCTAAAGACTTTTGAGGAACAAAGGGTCTTTGGTGTACAAGACCAAAGATTGCTGAAGGTGTCACAGGTAGACAGAGGAGTGAAGACGGCTTACAGGATGCATGCCTTCATTAGCTGAGGCTTAGAATACCTGACGAGGGACAATGCTCCGAAAGTTTGTGATTTCAAATAAACTTGTTGGACAATAATCTGTTGTGATCTGACTTCTGACCTTGTCCACCCCTGTCCAATACTGGCACCTCCACATTGTAGTATATAGAAGCAAGAAGATCTGGTTACAACTTTATAAAATATTGATTAAGCCACAGGTAGAATACTGTGTACAGTTTTGACTACCACACTGTGAAAGCTTGTGAATGCATTGGAGAGGGTGCAGAAATTTACAAGGATGTTGCATGGAATGAAAAGTCTCAGTTAAGAGGAAATATTAAACATGTTGAGTCTGTTTTCAGAATTCAGTTAAAGTTCAAGATAGCGTTAACCTCCAAGACATTGATAGTAGGGATTCAGTGATGATAATATTATTGAATGTCATAGGGCAGTGTTTTCTTGTTGGAAATGGCCATTGCCTGGCATTTGTATACTGCTCGTCAGTCCAGGCCTGGATATTACCCAGATCTTGGTGCATTTGAACATGGACTCCTTCAGTATCTGGTGCTGAACACTGTGCAATCATTCTGATCTTATCATGGAGGGGATGGTCATTGATAAAGCAACTGAAAATGTTTGGGGGCTAAGAAACTACCCTGAGGAATTACTGCAGTGATGTCCTGGAGTTGAGATGACTGACCCTCAACAACAACAGCCATCTTCTGATGCACCAAGAATGGCTCCAACCAACAGACAGCTTGCCCAATTGATTCTCATCACTTTACTGATGATTGAGAACAGTCTGATGGAGTGATAATTGGCCAGATTGCATTTGTCTCACTTGTTTTTGTATGGAAGACATACCTGGGCAGTTTTCCACATTGTCATGCAGATGCCTGTGTTCCAGTTGTATTGGAAGAACTTGACGAGGGGAGTGGCAGTTTTTGATGGACAAGTCTTCGGTACTTTTACTAGAATGTTGTCAGAGCCCATAACCTTTGCAGTATCGAAGTCTTCAGTCACTTTTTGACATCACATGGAGTCAGTCAAATTGGCTCAAGACTGGTATCTGTAATGCTGGGGATCACTGGAGGAGGCCAAGATGGATCATCTACCCAGCACTTTTGGCTAAAGGTTGCTACAAATACTTTAGCCCTATCTTTTGCAGTGATGTATTGGGCTTTTCCATCCTTAAAGACAGGAGTATTTGTGGAGTCTCTTCCTCCAGTGAGTTGTTTAATTGAACATCTTTCACGACTATGGCATGACTGCAAAGTTTACATCTGATCCATTGGTTGTGGAATCACTTAGCTCTATCATTTGCTGCTTATGCTGGATGGCATGCAAGTGGCCCAATTTGGTAGCTTCACCAGGTTGACGACTCACTTTTAGGTATGACTTCTGCTGCTCCTTGCGTATGCCCTCCTGCACTCTCCATTGAACCAGGTTTAATGCCCTGGCTTGATGGCAATGGCAGAGTGGAGGATATGCCGGACCATGAGGTTACAGGATATGTTGGAGTACAATCCTGATGAGTGAGATGGTCCACAGCATCTCATGGATGCCCAGTCTTGAGTTTCTAGATCTATTTGAATTCTGTTCCATTTAGCACAGTGATGGTGCCACACAACATGATGGAGGTTATTCTCAATGTGGTATTTCATACCAATACTCTCATGGACAGAAGCCAACTGATGAGTTAAGATGAGGTTAAGTATGTTTTTTTTCCCCACTTGTTGGAGCCCTCACCATCTGCCACAGACCCAGTTTCTCAGCAATGTCCTTTAGAACTGACCAGCTCAATCAGTAGTGCTGCTGCTGAGCCACTCTTGGTGGTCGACATTGAAATCCCCCACCCAGTGGACATTTTGTGTCGTTTCCAATCTCGCTGCTTCTTTGAAGTATTACTCAATATGGTTCATCAGCCAAGGGAGAATGGTAAGTGGTAAACTTCACAAGGTTTCCTGAAAGCCATGGGGCTTCAAGGGTCCAGGTTTCAACGTTGAGGACTCCAAGGGCAACACCCTCTCAACTGTGCCACCAACTCTTCTGCGTCTATCCTGCCATTGGGACAGAACATATTCAGGAAGGTGATGGTGGTGTCTGGGACATTGTAAGGTATGATTCTATGAGTATGACTATGTCAGGCTGTTGCTGACTAATCTGAGAGATATCATTTTGACACTAGCCCCAGATGTTAGTAAGGGGGATTTTGCAAGGTTGACAGGACTGTTTCTGCCGTTGTAGTTTCTAGTGCCTAGGTCAATACCAGGTGGACTGTCTGGTTTCATCTCTTTGTTGAGACTTCATAGTGATTGATACAACTGAGTGACTTGTGGAGTCATTTCAGAGGACAATTGAGAGTCAACCACATTGCTGCAGGTCTGAAGACACATCTAGGCCAGGGTCTTTCTGACAATCGGTGATGGTCAATGAATTCTTATCTCCAGAATTTTTAAAATTGAATTCAAATTCCACCACAATAGATTCGAACCCATGTCCCCAGAACATTAGCTGAGTTTCTAGATTAATGGTCAAGGGATAATAACTGAATTAACTAAGTAGAGATAGCTGGACAGGTGATGTGATGTAGCTGTATGACGTGGGGGCTGGCTGATCCCAATGTGAGCGGCAGTGACCACATTTGTAGCAAGTGTAGGTTGCTGGAGGAACTTTGACTTAGAATTGAAAACCTGGAATCTGAGATTTAAACAATGGCACATTTGAAAGCGGGAGAAATACCTGAATGCTTTGTTTCGGGTGACAGTCACACCTGGTAGATTAAGTACCTCAAATTCAGTCAGTGGCCAGGGACCGTAGGGTGTGACTGCAAGTGACACAGGTAGAGGGATCATGCATTCAGGAAGAGAGGAGCCTCAGCTCTTGACCAACAGGTACTTGCTCTCTGTGTGGCTAAGGAACAGAGTTGTAGGATAGATGATCCAGCTGACCACTGCACCATGGTACAGGAGGCCATTCAAGAGGGGGAAGCAAAAAGACAAGTGATAGTTGTAGGGGATTCTATAATTAGGGGAACAGACAGTATTCTTTATAAGCAAGACAGAGAGTCCTGTGCCCAGTGCCAGGGCATGAGACATACCTGACTGGCTTGAAAGGATATTGGAAAGGGAGAGGGAGGATCCAGTTATTTTGGTCCATGTCAGGACAAACAACATAAGCAAGACAAGTTTAGGGATGATCAGGAACTAAGAATCAAATTAAAGAACAGGTCCTCAAGGGTGATAATCTCCAGATTACTGTCCAAACCACATGCAAATTGACATAGAGACATGAGAACAAGGGAAGTAAACATGTGGCTACAAGTGTGCTGTGGGAAAGAGGTGTGCCTCTTCAGAGGGCACTGGTATCAGTATTAGAATAGGAGGGACCTGTACCATTGGCACAGTCTCCACTTGAAGCAAACTGGAACCAGTGGTCCAGCAAAAGGGCTAAATAAGGTGGTCAAAAGGACTTTAAACTAGGAAGTGGGGGGGGGGAAGGGAAGGGTAAAATTCCAAGAATTTTACTGGCTAATGGGAAGCAAAGCCGCAGGTTCATGTCTGTGGGAGTGGTTTTAACTGCATGGAGAACTATGAAAAATAAGAAAATAAAGGATATGAGGTTGTACTAAGGGAGGATATACCCAGAAATACATCCAGGGAAGTTATTTGGGTAGAACTGAGAAATAAGAAAGGGATGATCACCTTATTGGGATTGTATTAGAGACTAGGAGAAAGTGAGGACTGCAGATGCTGGAGACCAGAGCTGGAAAATGTGTTGCTGGAAAAGCGTAGCAGGTCAGGCAGATTCCAAGGAGCTGGAGAATCAACGTTTCGGGCATGAGCCCTTCTTCAGGATGCCGCCTGACCTGCTGCGCTTTTCCAGCGACACATTTTTCAGCATTGTATTATAGACCCCCGAATAGTCAGAGGGAAATTGAGAAACAAACTTGCAACGAGATCTCAGCTATCTTTAAGATTAATAGGGTGGTTAAGGTAGGGGATTTTAACTTCCCAAACATCGACTGAGACTGCCATAGTGTTACGGGTTTAGATGGAGAGTGTGTGTACAAGACAATTTTCTGATTCAATGTGTGGATGTACCTACTAGAGAAGGTGCAAAACTTGACCTACTCTTGGGAAATAAGGCTGGGCAGGTGACTGAGGTGTCAGTGGGGGAGCACTTTGGGGCCAGCGACCATAATTCTATTAGTTTTAAAATAGTGATGGAAAAGGATAGACCAGATCTAAAAGTTGAAGTTCCAAATGGGAGAAAGGCCAATTTTGATGATATTAGGCAAGAACTTTCAAAAGTTGATTGGGAACAGATGTTCGCAGGTAAAGGAACGGCTGGAAAATGGGAAGCCTTCAGAAATGAGATAACAAGAGTCCAGAGAAAGTATATTCCTGTCAGGGTGAAAGGGAAGGCAGGTAGGTATAGGGAATGCTGAAAGACTGAAGAAATTGAGCGTTTGGTTAATAAAAAGAAGGAAGCATATGTCAGTTACAGACAGGAGAGATCGAATGAATCCTTAGAAGAGTATAAAGGCAGTAGGAGTATCCTTAAGAGGGAAATCAGGAGGGCAAAAAGGGGACATGAGATACCTTTGGCAAAGGAGAATCCAAAGGGTTTTTATGAATAAATTGAGACCAAAAGGATAACTAGGGAGAATAGGGCCCCTCAAAGATCAGCAGGTCAGGCAGCATCCAAGGAGCAGGAGAATCGACGTTTCGGGTATGAGCCCTTCCTGAAGAAGGGCTCATGCCCGAAACGTCGACTCTCCTGCTCCTTGGATGCTGCCTGACCTGCTGCGCTTTTCCAGCAACACATTTTCAGCTCTGATCTCCAGTATCTGCAGTCCTCACTTTCTCCCCTCAAAGATCAGTAAGGCGACCTTTGTGTGAAGCCGCAGGAGATGGGGTAGATACTAAATGAGAATTTTGCATCAGTATTTATTGTGGAAAAGGACATGGAAGATATAGAATGTAGGGAAATAGATGGTGACATCTTGAAAAATATCCATATTACAGAGGAGAAATTGCTGGATGTCTTTAAACGCATAAAAGTGGATAAATCCCCAGGACCTGATCAGGTGTACCTTAGTCTTTAGGAAGCTAGGGAAGTGATTACTGGGCCTCTTGCTGAGATATTTGTATCATCGATAGTCACAGATGAGGTGCCGGAAGACTGAAGGTTGGCTAACGTGGTGCCATTGTTTAAGAAAGGTGGTAAGGACAAGCCAGGGACCTATAGACCAGCATCGGTGATGGACAAATTGTTGAAGGGAATCCTGAAGGACAGGATGAATATGTATTTGAAAAGGCAAGGACCAATTATGGATAGTCAACATGGCTTTGTGTGTGGGAAATCATGTCTCACAAACTTGATTGAGTTTTTGAAGAAGTAATAAAGAGGATTAATGTGGGCAGAGCAGTAGATGTCATCTATATGAACTTCAGTAAGGTATTCGACAAGGTTCCCCATGGGAGACTGGTTAGCAAGGTTAGACCTCATGGAATACAGGGAGAACTAGCCATTTGGATACAGAACAGGCTCAAAGGTAGAAGACAGAGGGTGTTGGTGGAGGGTTGTTTTTCAGACTGGAGGCCTGTGACCAGTGGAGTGCCACAAAGATTGGTGGAGTCCACTACTTTTCATCATTTATATAAATGATTTGGATGCGAGCATAAGAGGTACAGTTAGTAAGTTTGCAGATGACACCAAAATTGGAGGGGTAATGGACAGCGAAGAGAGGAGTTGGGAGGTCATGTTGCGGCTGTACAGGACATTGGTTAGGCCACTGTTGGAATATTGCGTGCAATTCTGGTCTCCTTCCTATCGGAAAGATGATGTGAAACTTGAAAGGGTTCAGAAAAGATTTACAAGGATGTTGCCAGGGTTGGAGGATTTGAGCTTCAGGGAGAGGCTGAACAGCTGGGGCTGTTTTCCCTGGAGCGTCAGAGGGTGAGGGATGACCTTATAAAGGTTTATGAAAATTATGAGGGGCATGGATAGGGTAAATAGACAAAGTCTTTTCCCTGGGGTCGGGGAGTCCAGAACTAGAGGGCATAAGTTTAGGGTGAGAGGGGAAAGATATAAAAGAGACCTAAGGGGCAACTTTTTCACACAGAGGGTGGTACGTGTATGTAATGAGCTGCCAGAGGATGTGGTGGAGGCTGGTACCATTGCAACATTTAAAAGGCACTTGGATGGGTATATGAATAGGAAGGGTTTGGAGGGATATGGGCCGGGTGCTGGCAGGTGGGACTAGATTGGGTGAGGATATCTGGTCGGCATGGACAAGTTGGACCAAAGGGTCTGTTTCGGTACTGTACATCTCTACGGCTCTAAAGGAGAACTCAGTCGAGGTTATTAAAGTCTCCAGGACACAAAATAGGACAGTGTTTGGAAAGGGTGAGGAATCAAACTTTAAACACACACTGGATAAATCAATGACAATGAGAAGAGGAACGGTCAATACAGGAGTGAAGGTGTTGTAACTGAATGCACGCAGTATATGAAATAAGGTAAATGAGTTTGTCACACAGATCGAAATTAGCAGATACGATGTGGCGGGCATCATAGAAATGTGGCTTCAAGGGAGTCAGGACTGGGAGCTAAATATCTTATCAAAAAGACAGGCAGGTGGGCAGAGGGGCTGGGGTTGCCTTGTTCGTAAGAAATTAAATTAAATCAATAGCAACAAATGAAATGGGGTCAGATGATATAGAATCGGTGTGGGTAGAGTTGAGAAACTGCAAAGGTGGAAAAACCATAATGGGAGTGATGTAGAGGCCTCTAAATAGTAGGAGAAAATGAGGACTGCAGATGCTGGAGATCAGAGCTGAAAATGTGCTGCTGGAAAAGCGCAGCAGGTCAGGCAGCATCCAGGGAACAGGAGAATCGACATTTCAGGCATGAGCCCTTCTTCAGGAATGAGGAGGGTGTGCCAAGCAGGCTAAGATAAAAGGTAGGGAGGAGGGACTTGGGGGAGGGGCGTTGGAAATGCGATAGGTGGAAGGAGGT
>NC_057725.1:69578797-69592184 GCF_004010195.1 Chiloscyllium plagiosum | reverse complement strand
TTGGAGGTGGCAGAAATGACGACGGATGATACGATGTATATGGAGGTTGGTGGGGTGGTAGGTGAGGACCAGTGGCGTTCTGTCCTGGTGGCGATTGGAGGGGCGGGGCTCAAGGGCGGAGGAGCGGGAAGTGGAGGAGATGCGGTGGAGGGCATCGTCGATCACGTCTGGGGGGAAATTGCGGTCGCATTTCCAACGCCCCTCCCCCAAATCCCTCCTCCCTACCTTTTATCTTAGCCTGCTGGGCACACTTTCCTCATTCCTGAAGAAGGGCTCATGCCCGAAACGTCAATTCTCCTGTTCCTTGGATGCTGCCTGACCTGCTGCGCTTTTCCAGCAACACATTTTCACCTCTAAATAGTAGTCAGGAGTTGGGGGCCAAGATACACCAAGGCATAGAAAAGCTGTGTAAGAAAGGCAAGGTTACAGTGATCATGGGGGATTTCAAATGCAGGTGGACTTGAAATATCAAGTTGGTAGTGGATTGCAAGAAATTTGTGGAATGTCTACAAGATGGCTTTTTGGAGCGGCTTGTGGTGGACCACATAAGGGAACAGGCAATTCTGGATTTAGTGCCGTGCAATGAGGCAGACTTGATAAGTGAGTTTTAGATGAGGGAAGTGACCATAATATGACAGAATTTACTGTGCAATTTGAGAGGGAGAAGGTAGAATCAGATGTATAAAGGCAACTCCAGAGGCATGAGGGAGGAGTTTCTGGGCTGCTCTCCAGAGTTCGGAAGGATATTGAAGAGACAGTGGAGGCTTTAGTTGTGGTTTTTCAGCAATGACTCGAGTCAGGCAGGGTCACAGAGGACTGGAAAATCACGAATGTAACCCCCCCTGTTTAAGAAGGGAGTAAGGACTTAGCAAATTGTCAGCGATTCAGTCAAACTGCTGTGGATGGTTCTGACTAACAGCCAAGGCATATTGGTGTTTTTTTTTACCATCCCTGGCCAACTTATGTGGAGGAATTGTTAATTTAAAAACTTAAAGAACTCATATCCTTTGACAATTTGGAGTGGAAGAATGCCAAAAGGAAAAGGAGTGAGCAAACAGCAGTAAGGAAGACACTCCCCTGCAGCACCGGCCTCTCCTGAACCCCCTCCCCTGGGGACCTGACGAACTCACCGGAATTGATGGCGGCGATAGCGAGACTTATCGTGAAGGTAAAGGTGAAGGTGGTGGGCAGCCAGTCAGCTTCTTTGAAAACTGGCTGCTGCAGTTCCTGGTACTTCAAATTGAATCTGGGCAGCTGCGTGGCTGAACATCTCCGGGACACCCGCACCAATCAACCTCACCCACTGTGGCCGAGCACTTTAACACCCCCTCCTCCATCGCCACTCCCTTACCACCGAAAGCCTGGAGAAAGAACGCCTCATCTTCCGCCTCGGAATCCTTCAAATTCATGGCATCAATATGGACTTCACCAGTTTCCTCATTTCCCCACCCCCCACCTTACCAGAGTTCCAACCTTCCAGTTCAGCACCGTCCTCATGACCTGTCCCATCTGTCCATCTTCGTTCCACCTATCTGCTCCTCATTCCTGATGAAGGGCTTTTACCAGAAACATCGATTTTCCTGCTCCTTGGATGCTGCCTGACCTGCTGTGCTTTTCCAGCACCACACTCTAATCTCCAGTCCTCACTTCCATCCTGCATATTGAAAGGGCCTATCGGGTGGCAGTGCACAGGTCTGGGCTGGTACAGCGCCCCCTACCTGGTCCTAGAGCACTTCCTCACATACAGGGACAAGCAAAGAGATAAGGAAGCCTCCAGATCCCTGAGGAAAGGTCCATAGGCACTGCTGCACAAGGGGTCAAAAATCATGTTTTTCCAGGATTTCTCAGCAGCTGTAATTCAAAAGAGGAAGTCCTTCGATTAAGTTAAAAAGAGGCTGAGGAACCTGGGCATCCAGTACTCCATGAAGTACCCCGCGGTGGTCTGTTTCAGCCACGAGGACTCAGTTTATACATTTGACTCGGCGGATAAAGCCAAGAACTTGGTAGACACTTGGTCTGAAGAATACGGTTAATGCCTGTCCTCATTTCCTTCTTTCCCTGTTTTCACTTTCCCCCTTTTTTTCCCTTTCCCTAATAATTTTTTTTAAAGTACAAAATTCTTGGAAATATGTTGTTCCGATTGTATTTTGATAACTGGACATTATAATGGGAAATTTTGTGGGTGCCCTTTGTTGTTTTACCTTTTTTAAATTCTTTTTCTCCATTAGTCACAAGTAGAGATGACATGGAGCCGGGGATGGGCGGAGTGCTTATCCTGACTTTGTCTTCTTTTGTTGACTTCAGGATCATTTCCTTGTTTATTTACTTTTGTTTGTCGAAGGCTGGGCACAGTCTGGGCTTGAAGGAGCTGTGCAGGAGGGGACGGGTAGGGTGAATGCCCCCTATGGGGGGGGGGGTTAGCAACAGTTGTTTGTGGTTATGATAGAGTAGTTTTTGTATACATAATTTTGTGACTCTGAGTCTCCATTTACTTGTGCTTGGCACATTGCAAGCAGGGTTCTCCCTCCCAGGAGTTTAAGTGTCTCTGAAAGGGGATATGGTGAAATGAGTGTTAAATGAATGTAAAATGGTAAAATGGTGCACCTGGAATGTCAAGGGAAGTCATTCGCCTGCTAAAAGGAAAAAAAAGTGCTTTCTAGCCTCAAGAGGGAAAAAGAGTTGTAGGAAACTCATCTTGACAATGGGGAACACCTGAAGTGACAACACGGGGATTATGATTGAGTATTCTTTTCATTCTTTATTACTAAAAGTAGGCGAGTGGCTGTACTTATCCAGAAAAATCTTCCGTTCACATTATTAGATCAGGTGAAAGATGTGCAAGGGTGGTTTGTGATACTTGTGGCCCCGATACATGGGGAGAAATATGGCATTTAAAATGTCTACTGTCCTCCGGCACATTCCCTCAAATTTTTGATTAGTGCCTTTGGAACATGGGACATTATTATTGGGGGGGGGGATTTCAATTGCCTTTCGGATCCAACAGTGGACAGGACGCCCTGTGAGCCTCCAACTATTCCTTCGCAGGCCAAGCAGGTGGCTGACTTTTGCGAGGAGTTGGGACTGGTGGATATTTGGTGATATTTTTGCCCTGCCAGCAGTGGCTTCACCTTTTCTTCAAACCCACCAAAAATGTCATACGAGGATTGATTTTTTTTGGCTCCACCAACCCTTCTGGATTTGATTATGGGTTGTAAAATTGGGAACATAGCAGATCATGCGGCGGTATATTTGAAGGTTAAGGCCAAGAGTGTGGGGCTAGGTTTGCGGCACTGGCGTCTGGATCCTTTTCTCCTTAAGGATTCCAAACTTGTGGAATACTTTTTGAGGGAGTTTCAGGAGTTCTTGACTATCAACTCAGGTGCGGCTAGTAGTCCGTCTATGCTATGGGAGACTGCTAAGGCCTTTGCTAGGGGATTAGCTATTTCCTATTTGGCTAGCCGGAAATGACAGAAGGAGGAACAGCAGAGTCTACTTGAGAAGCGGCTGAGGCGGCACATTTCGAGAGGCCTTTGGTGACCAAGCTACAGCGGATCATGGCCCTTCGGCTGCCTTGAATTCAATACTGACAGAAACTGCAAAGAAAGAAATTGCTTTTGCTGGATAAAGGCTGTTCGAGTGGGGATTGGCCAGGCAAGTATTTAGTGTATCTGACTAGGAAAAAGCGTGCTCCCCAATCCATTTCTGCAGTTCGAGACAGCACTGGGGTCCTTACATAGGATGTCAAAAGGTTTAATGAGGCTTTTCGGAGATTTTACTTTGAATTGTATCGGTCTGAAGGTTGCGAGGATAGGAGGGCCAAGATGGTAACCTGTTTTAAGAGCCTGGATCTCCCAGGTGGAACAGGCCTCTCTCCCTAATGCCCCCTTGACGGTTCGGGAAATACAGGAGGCAGCCAGGCAATCTTCAGAGTGGGAAAGCGCCTGGCCCTGATAGTCTCCCGGGTGAGTTTTATAAGGAGTTTATAGAGATTCTGTCAGGGCCGATGTTGGAGACGTACAATCACTCCTATATGCATTAAAGCCTACCACCATCTTCGACAGAAAGTAATATCGCCCTCATTCTTAAGAAGGGGAAGGTTCCTGAGGATTGTGCTTCACACAGGCCCATCTTTTAAATTCAGATTTTAAGATTCTGTCTAAGATTTTGGCACTAAGATTGGAGAAGGTGTTGCCCTTTATTGTCAAAGACGACCAGATAGGTTTTATAAAGGACTGTAGGTCTTCTAATAATATTAGAAGATTGCTGAATATGACCCAAGTACGTCAGCAATGATCGATCCAGGGGCTGGTGATTTCCTTAGATGCAGAGAAAGCATTTGACCAGGTAATGGCAGTATCTCTTATGTCTTAGAGCGATTTGGGTTGGGTGGGGTCTTTGCTAGGTGGATGGAGGTTTTATATTGCCATCCTCTGGCCATGGTCATCACCAACGGGGTGAAGTCTGGGAATTTTAGGATTGTAAGGGCTAGTCGTCAAGGCTGCCCCATCCCACCGTTGTTGTTTACATTGGTGATAGAGCCGCTGGCACAGACCGTCAGAATGTCCACATAACCACTCCAGAAGTGGGATCGAGGATACACAAGATTATACTGTATGTGGATGGTGTCCTTCTGTTTTTAATTAGATCCAATGACCTGCGTACCGCATTTGATACAATGTATCAATTCATTTGGGGCTATTTCAGGATGTAAGATCAACTTTGCAAAGTCAGAAGTATGCCTTTGGGGGACCTCAAGGAAGTGCCAGAGGTTGAAGGGGGTCCTAGGTTCCCCTTTAAGTGGTCACAGGCGGGTTTCCGATACCTAGGTATCTTTATTACCCCCATGTTTGATCGGTTATCTCGGACTAATTTTGCTCACCTGCTCGACAATGTTAGGCCGGATCTTCAGAGAAGGGAGGATCTTCCAATTTCATGGTTGGGCCAAATAGCCCTTATTAAGATGAATGTCCTCCCTCGTTTGCTATATTCCATGCGTACGCTCACTATAGTGTTTCCCAGGGCAACGTTGCAGAACTTATGAGTTGGTTTAGTTCCTTCGTCTGGTGTGGTGGGTAGCCCCTCATCAAATTTACTAAATTGCAGTTGCCTCAAGGATGGGGAGGAGTTGATTTCCCCCAGACATCAGGAGGTATCAATTGAGTTCCTTGCTGTTCTTTGTATGCAATTGGGCAGGTAACGATCCAGGCTCAACATGACTGGATTTAGAGACTTCCCAGGGAAAGTGCCCTCTTATTAACCTGTTGTTCATGGATATGATGAGGACAGTTATGGACCACTTCCGGAACACCATTGTTACTAGTATAGTCAAAGTATGGAGGGCAATGTGTCATAATGAGGGTTGCTTATCCAAGACTCACTCCCATAGTTGGAATGTCGGGGTTCCAACCAGCGATAATGGACTCCGGGTTCAAACTATGGGAAGTGAGCGGAGTTTCCAGTTTGGGAGACTTGTTTGAGGGGGAGGTTATGATGTCTTTTGAGCAACAGAGCCACAAATACGGCCTGTCCCGCTGAGATCTTTTCCATTTTTTTCAGGTTAGGGATTTCATCCAGAAGACGACTACGCTTCTCACTAAGCCCGATACGTAGAGGTTGTTGCTACATTCCACAAGCACCCTTTCAGTTAGTGCCCTCTATCGCCTGCTGGGTGTAGGGCCCGGCAGGATTTTATCGGTTACGTGAGGTTTAGGAGCAGGAGCTAGGAGTGGAGATCTCTTCTGAAACATGGGAGGACATATGGGAAGAATGTGCAAAAGATCTCAATTTGTAATAGAACATGCGCTACGCAGTTAAAAGTTCTGCACAGGGTTCATTTGGCACCAGGCCGTCTGGCGAAGTTTAAAAAAGGGACATCTCCAGGGTACCCCAAATGTAAATTAGGTGCAAGTACTCTTACCCATTGCTTCTGGACATGCCACAGGCTCCATGTTTATTGGCAGGAGAGATAGGGAGAGTATAGAGGATTGAAGTTAAAGTAGACCTGATATCTCTCCTCCAAGGTCTACCGAATAGATCATCTTTAGACGGTAAATATTCTTACTAGAAATTTCTAGCACTATTTCTCACCCTGGACACTAGAAAAATGGGGTTGATAAACCGATCAGCCATGATTGAATGGTGGAGCAGACTCGTTGGGCTGAATGGCCTGATTTCTGCTCCTATGGTCTAATACCACTTGGCCATTGCCTGGTTGAGTTTGATGGAGTGGATGCAGGCTTCTCGATCAACGTGGCAGAGTATAAAAATAAAAGGCAAGCGATTTAAGACTGAGACGAGGAGAAACGACTTTAGAGGTTGATGAATCTTTGGAATTCTCTACCATCAAGGTCTGTGGTTGCTCAGTCATTGAGTCCAACATAAAGATCAAAAGATTTCTAGATACTATTGACATCAAGGAATGGAAATGGTGGAAAAGTGTGATGAGATAGATAATTAGCCATGAGCTTGAACTGTGGAGCAGGTACAGGGGGATAAATGGCCTATTTCTGCAAGTATGTTCCTAGATTTCAAAAGGCAAGGCTATAATAGGGCTTTAGAAAGTGCCTTGCTTTCAGAAGCCTTCGATCTTGCCTCACTCAAGGACAAGTGAAGACAGGGTGGTTTCAGGGGCAATTTAATTGTGAGAGGATCCACGGGTTCTTCCCAGTGATCACGATGTGGGGTGACCAGAAGGTTCATCCAGAGAGATATATTCTGAGGGAAACACTGACAATCAGAGCAGAGGGGAACAGAGAGATGAAAACTTGAAGCTACTCAGGATGAGAAGAGCAAGGTGCAAAGATACTTTTTGGGGGCAGCAAGTTTTGGAGTACAGGGTGTGGAAAGAAGGGGAGGGTTGAACAAGAGGAGAAGTAAGTATCTGGCTAATGGACCCAGGGTCAAATAAATAACTCTAATTGTTAGTTTCACAAATAGACCCGTCTGGCATTAATGCACAGAATTCTCATCGCAGAATTGTCACCTGTTGTCTCTCTGCTCCACATCAGACTCATCCACCCTATTGACTTCTCTATGCCTGAAATGTGTGGCTTTCTCAGTATAGGCCTGTATGTAAATGTCTTTGGTTTATCCACAAGTATGAATCCCAATCCAATTCTTCAGTCCTGTTGTAGGAGGTTGCAAGATGTAAAATATGACATCTCTTTATGGTAGGATGAGGACTGATGTAAAACTCAGTAACTGCCCATGAGGGAGGGCAGTCGATCAGGCATGCACTTCTGAGCTCAGAGTGGCATTGGAGCAGGTGCAGAGATGGTTCCTGATTCACCTTTTTCAGGGTTAGTGGAGCTCTGTCAGTAATCAGCTCACTATTTCCATCTCTGTTTGCTCGCTTCAATAATGTTTCCGAGGCTTTAATCTGAGGCCTTCACTCACCACCTTGCAGCCGCGATTTATCCTGCATTCCATGCAGGCGGAAGAGGAATTCCATGCCCAAGTTGTTCAGATGTGCCAGACGAGCAATCACTTTTGGTGTCACCCAGGAAGGCAGAGTGAAATTATGGATTTTCTGCCAAGATAAAAGTAAAAATACAAGCACTGGCCCACAGCTGGGTAACTCCGCGACACAGTCATGCTCATACACATTTTGTCAATTGCCAGGGTGGACAGCAAAGTATGGTGATGGACAGGTTACCAGCAGCTCCCATCACTTCAGAAAGGAGATGAAGGCATTGAATACATGAGTGGGTTGAAGGCTTAGAGTGTGACATGAACATCATCATCAGAGACAGGAGGACATACGCATTAAGTTAAAGTGCAGAGTTGGAGAAGTTCCAGTTGGCTGACATTATTGTGTCACTCTAGAGGAGTGTGCTGCAGAGCGAGATTTGTTACAAAGTATTATGTACAGTTATTATAGGTGCGGCTTCAGTTGGCTAATCAGGAATACCACTGGCAGAATGCAGAGTTCAAGGTCGTTGAGACCAGTACCCTCAGTTAAACAAACCTTGCAACAATGAGCAAAGTACAATTTTGACAGTAACCAGCAAGCAATTGCAAAATGCTAACAGCACAAAAACAGGCCATTCAGTCTGTTAAATTCACTCTGTCACTCCCTCACCTTCTCTCCAGGGCCCTGCAAATTCTTCATGAACATTGTGGTGTTGACGAAATAATCACCTCAAACTTAAATTTATCTCAACATGAGCAGATCATATATTTGTGCAGCTCCTCATCATAGGCTGCTAAGACCAGATTAATAAAATGATAAATGGGATTCACAGTAGGACCATAAGACAAAGGATTACAAGTAGGCCATTCAGCCCATCGAGTGTGCTCGCATGGGTCATTTCATAATCCTCAGCTCCACTTTCCTGCCTTATTCTCAATTTACTTACAGATTAGTAATCTATGACAGAAAGGAAGTAAAATATGCTAGATCCACAAACCCAGCCATATATGCATAAGGTACTCACTTCACAAAGCAGGGTATCATATAGTTTCCACACATTGTTGAACATCACCTTAAGCTTGCTCTTTTCAGACAGCATGTCAAGAAAATCCTAGGTGTGCAACCAGAGAACATTATATCACATTATAGCCAGTTCATTGACAGAAAGTCAATACTCAGCCTGCTCTGGAAGCCAGCTTGCTGTGCCGCCACACTTTAGGAAAGATGCAAAGACAATCTTGAGAGACAGACAAATGGAAACAGAGTACAGCAAAGCTTGACCAGAATGGTTCCAGGACTGACAAAGTCATTTAGAGCGGTCAAAAAAGCTGGGGTTGTTTTCCTTTTATGTTTATTAATTTATGGATTGAGGGCATTGCTAGCCAGCATTTATTGCCCATTCCAAAACGTCCAGAGGGCAGTCAAGAGTTAATCATACTGCTGTGGATCTCGAGTCACAAATAGGTAAAACCTGGAAAGGATGGAATTTTTGTTCTCTTAGTGAGCCAGATGGCCTTTTACGACAATCGACAACGGATTTATGGTCAAATTAGATTCTTAATTCCAGATATTTTATTGAATTCAAATTCCACCATCTGCCGTGGTGGGATTCAAATCCAGGTCCCCTGAATCCAGGTCTCAGTCTCTGTACTAACAGTCCAGCGATAATACCACTGGGCCAACACCTCCCCATATAAGGTCGAAAGGAGGTCTGATGAAGATGCTTAGAATCATCAAGGGTTTTGATAAATCAGATCGAGAAACTCTTCCTTTTAGCAAAAGGACAGAGAACCCAAAAGAAATTTCACTCGACTCTTAGTTTAAAAATTTCTGGATTTCTTTGCTTCTACCACAAGGAGAGTTATAAATTATTTATTTAAAGTTTCAGCCATTTCCCTATTCTCCACTATAAACTAATTTCCGTGCCTCTCAAATGGGTGAATGTTTACTTTATTCATTGCTTCCAAGCAAATTGTTTATGATCTATTTTTATGTCTCTTGTTTGTCTGTACTCATTTTCACATTTCTCTTTGCTCTTCAGTTGCTTCGTCCTTCTTTGAAAAAATTCTAAAATCTCCCAATTATCAGACTTCTCGCTCTGGTTAGGAACATTATTAACTTCTTTTGATTTAATGCCATCTGGATCTCCTCTCATGCCCTGACCACTTATGCAATTTTTATTTTTTGTGATTGTAAATATGTTTCAAAACTGTAACAATAATTGGTGTTTGCCTGTCCAGAGGGTTTTGATTGATCAGTTCATTCATCAGCTTCTGTTTAAGGGTTTATTGGGTAGCTGGTGCCTGGTACATGCTGAGACACAGGCATATTGTGACATAGGTGTGACTGACGGTGCTGGTGGGCTGTGGCAATTGGTAGAGAACAGAAATAGTGGAAGGACAGGAGAGTCCAAAAACAAAGTTAATGTGGCTAGAGGGTCTCCATGAAGGATTTGTTTAGAGTGATGGCAAGTCAAGTAGAGGTTTGAGATTGGCAAAGGATAAAGACGACAGGTGAAGGAAGGGTGAATGAAATGGGACAATCAATTGTAAAATGGTGAGCACAACTATCTGAAAGGTATTCTCCACGCTGAAAATGGTGACTGATGAGATTTAAATGGATGTTTTAGAAAATCTGTCAGGTGAGTCAGTGTTTATTCTGCAGAAGAAGAAGATGATGATGATAACAGTTTATACTTTCCAAATGACTGGGAGAAGAGGAGGAGCCAGAGACGGGTGAGTATTGTCACGGTGTTATGTGGAACCTGGCGCTATCCATTTATAGCAAATTTTGGTTGCCCGAGGAACTTTGGTTAAGAATTGGTGAACTGGAGTCTGACGTATGGACACTACAATATATCAAGAAAGGGAGAGTTATGTGGTCACTGTCACATCTCTTTAATTACATTAAGTTTGGTCCAATAGGTAGGAGGTTCTTGCTCTCAGTGCAGAAGGCAGAGACTGAAGAGTGAATAAGCAAAGTGAGCATTATACAAGTGTGTGCGCGTGTGATGGGGGAAGGGGTGGAGAAGAGGGAGAAAAAAAGTCAATGCAGTAATAATAGGAAATGGCAAAGTTAGGAGAGTAAATACTGTTCTCTGCCGCTGAAGATAGAGTTCCAAAGAGTGTGTGTTACCAGGCCGAAGGGCATCACTTTTGCACAGGAGAGAAACCTGGAGCGTTAAGGGAAGGATCAATTTGTCGCGGTCTATCAAAGAACCAATGACATACCTCGGACCAGGACAATGCATAGGGATTAAAAGCTGCCTGAGGCTCATTTAATAAAAACATAAAAGCAATAATCATAGAATCACAGAATTCCCATAGTGTAGAAGCAGGCCATTTGGCTCATCAAGTCCACACCAACCTTCTGAACAGCATCCCAATGAAACCTACCCCCGAACCCTATCCCATGATTAATTCACTTAGCCTGCACAACCCTGGACACTATGGGCTATTTAGCGTGGCCAATCCACCTAACCTGCACATCTTTCGGGCGTGTGAGAAAACTAGAATAACTGGAGGAGACCCATGTACTTGCAGTGTGACCAAAACTGGGAAGTCAGTATTCAAGGATTTTAAACATTCTGGAAGAAGTGGCAAAAGTGAAAAGGTGGTGGGTGGAGTGTTTTTAACATACAGCAAACTTTGTTTTAATCAGCGCTTTACGAACTGGCACTCTTGATAAACTGGCAAAAATTATATACTCAAATACACCACTTTTCCCATAGACCCCATTAGCTCTATCAAGCGATTTTCTCTTAAGCAAGAGAACAACCTGAGTGTAAATGGTAAACAATTACAGTCCCAACACTGATCCCTGAGGCACACCACTAGCCACTGATCTCCAACCATAAAACATCCATTTATCCCTGCTCTTTGCTTTCTGTTAGTTAACCAATCCTCTATCCATGTTAATACATTACCCGCAAGCCTTGCACCTTTAACTCATGCAGCAGCCTTTTGTGCAGCACCTTCTCTAATGCCTTCTGGAAATCCAGGTACACCACATCCACCCTTCCCCGGTGTCCACTGTGCTCATAACGTCCTCGAAGAATTCCAGTAAACTAATTAAACATGACCTGCCTTTCACGAACCCATGCTGTATCTCCCCCAGAAGGACAATTTCTCTACAGATGTCTAGCTATTTCTTCTTTAATGATAGATTCAAGCATATTCCTCACCACAGAAATTAAACTAGCAGGCCTAAAGTTACCACCTTTTGTCTGTCTCCTTTTTTAAACAGTGGCATCACATTTCCAATCCGTCGGAACCGCCCCAGAGTCCAGCCAATTGTGGTAAATTGACACCAGTGCATTTGCTATTTCCCCCACCATCTCTTTTAGTACTGTGGGACACATTCCATCAGGGGGTAGGAGACTTGTCCACTTTTAGCCCCATTAGTTTGCCCAACACTATCTCTTTGGTGATAATGATCAGTTTTAGATCCTTACCTATCATAGCATCCTTGACATCATTTATTGGCATATTGTGTCTTCCACTGTGAAGACTGAACAGGTATTTTGTGTCAACGCCTTGGCCATTTCCTTATTTTCATTTATTAAATCTCCTTATCGTTCTCTAAAGTAACAATGTTTACTTTATCCAGTCTTTTACCTTTTATACATTTATAGAATCTTTTGCTATCTATTTTTCCATTGAGCTAGTTTACTCTCAATCTATCTTACCTTTCTTGATACCTTTTGTGACTTTCTGTTGACCTTTAAAGATTTCCCCATCCTCTCATTTATCATTAATCTTTGCCACTCTATACGTGCATTAGCTTTCAATTTGATACCTCCTTTATTTACTTAGTTATCCATGGCTGATTATACCATTTCCTACAGTCCTTCCTTTTCACTGGATTGGTTCAGACTACACTCACTGGAATTAGAAGAATGAGGTTCGTTTCTCATAGAAATCTATAATATTCTAACACTTGGAATGATAGAGAATTAAGAGAAGATTTGTAGCTCAGGTTGAGGTCTTGGATGTAAGTTTGCTCGCTGAGCTGTTCCAGGGTTTAGATGTTTCAAAAGGAATTTTTGGCGAGAGGGGGAGGGAGTAAAAGAGTGGCATTGCTGCAGAAAGGGAGGTCATTGGGGAGGGTTTGTCTCCACAGTCAGTATGGGTGGAAGTCGGAAACAGAAAAGGAGCTGTCACTTTACAGGCAGACCAAACAAAGTCTTGGAGGATCAAATTGGGAGGTGGATTTTGGAAAAGTGCAGAAGTAACAGGATTGTTGTCATGGGTGACTTCAACTTCACTAATATTGATTGGAACCTCCTTGGTTCAAATAGTTTGGATGGAGCAGTTTGTGTCAGGTATATCAAGAAAGGGTTCCTGACTCAATGTAGACAGGCTGAATACAAGGAAGGTAATATTGGATTTGCTGCGTGGCAATGAACCATGTCAGGTGTCCGAGTTCTCTTTGGGAGACTATTTTGGTGATAGTGATCACAACTCCCTAAGTTTTACTATAGTCATGGAGAGGGATAGGAGCATATGGAGTCATAGAGATGTACAGCATGGAAACAGACCCTTCGGTCCAACCCATCCATGCCGACCAGATATCCCAACCCAATCTAGTCCCACCTGCCAGCACCCGGCGCATATCCCTCCAAACCCTTCCTATTCATATACCCATCCAAATGCCTCTTAAATGTTGCAATGGTACCAGCCTCCACTACATCCTCTGGCAGCTCATGCCATGCACGTACCACCCTCTGCGTGAAAAAGTTGCCCCTTAGGTCTCTTTTATATCTTTCCCCTCTCACCCTAAACCTATGACCTCTAGTTCTGGACTCCCCCACCCCAGGGAAAAGACTTTGTCAATTTATCCTATCCATGCCCCTCATAATTTTGTAAACCTCTATAAGGTCACCCCTCAACCTCTGACACTCCAGGAAAACAGCCCCAGCCTGTTCAGCCTCTCCCTATACTCAAATCCTCCAACCCTGGCAGCATCCTTGTAAAT
>NC_057725.1:69575773-69578427 GCF_004010195.1 Chiloscyllium plagiosum | reverse complement strand
CAGTCTCCCATGGGGAACCTTGTCGAATGCCTTACTGAAGTCCATATAGATCACATCTACTGCTCTGCCCTCATCAATCTTCTTTGTTACTTCTTCAAAAAACTCAGTCAAGCTTGTGAGACATGATTTCCCACGCACAAAGCCATGTTGACTATCCCGAATCAGTCCTTGCCTTTCCAAATATACGTACATCCTGTCCCTCAGGATTTCCTCCAACAACTTGCCCACCACCAAGGTCAGGTTCACCGGTCTATAGTTCCCTGGCTTGTCCTTACCACCCTTCTTAAACAGTGGCACCACGTTTGCCAACCTCCAGTCTTCCGGCACCTCACCTATGACTATCGATGATAGAAATATCTCAGCAAGAGGCCCAGTAATCACTTCTCTAGCTTCCCACAGATTTTCCGAGTACACCTGATCAGGTCCTGAGGATTTATCCACTTTTAACCGTTTCAAGACATCCAGCACTTCCGCCTCTGTAATCTGGACATTTTGCAAGATGTCACCGTCTATTTCTCGACAGTCTATATCTTCCATATCCTTTTCCACAGTAAATACTGATACAAAATATTCATTTAGTATCTCCCCCATTTTCTGTGGCTCCACACAAAGGCCGCTTTGAGGGGCCCTATTCTCTTCCTAGTTACCCTTTTGCCCTTAACATATTTGTAAAAACCCTTTGGATTCTCCTTAATTCTATTTGCCAAAGCTATCTCATGTCCCCGTTTTGCCCTCCTGATTTCCCTCTTAAGGATACTCCTACTTTCTTTATATTCTACTAAGGATTCACTCGATCTACCCTGTCTATGCCTGACATATACTTCCTTCTTTTTCTTAACCAAACCCTCAATTTCTTTAGTCATCCAGTATTCCCTATACCTACCAGCCTTCCCTTTCACCCTGACAGGAATATACTTTCTCTGGATTCTTGTTATCTCGTTTCTGAAGGCTTCCCATTTTCCAGCCGTCCCTTTACCTGCGAACATCTGCCTCCAATCAGCTTTCGAACGTTCTTGCCTAATACCGTCAAAATTGGCCTGATGGTATGGGAAAGTTTTAATTGGTGGAGGAGGGATTACAATGTTATTAGGCAGGAACAGGCATGCCTAAATTGGGAACAGATCTTTCTCGGGGAAATGCATGACAGAAATGTGGAGGTTGTTTAGGAAGCACTTGCTGATAATGCTGGATAGGTTTGTCCCACTGAGGCAAGGAAGGGATGGTAGGTTGAAAGAACCTTGGGTGACAAGAGATGTGGAACATCTAGTCAAAGGGAAGAAGGAGGCTTACTTAAGGTTGAGAAGGCAAGGATCAGACAGGGCTCTAGAGAGGTACAAGGTAGCCAGGAAGGAACTGAAGAATGGACTTAGGAGAGCTGGAGGGGAGCATGAAAAAGCTTAAGCAGGTAGAATTACGGAAAATCCTAAGGCATTCTACACTTATGTGAGGAAAAAGAGGATGGCCAGAGTGAGTAAAGATGGGGTGAAGGTGATAAGTCAGAGGGGAGGGTGGAGCAGATAGATGGGAAGGAAGTTACCTGGTAGGACAATTCAAGAGGGTAGTGCTGAGTTGGAAGGTTGGATCTGGGATAAGTTGAAACTTTATTGCTGGAACAGCACAGCAGGTCAGGCAGCATCCAGGGAACAGGAGATTCGACGTTTCGGGCACAGGCCCTTCTTCAGGTACAATGGATCTGGGATAAGGTGGGGGGAGGGGAAATGAGGAAACTGGTGAAATCCACTTTATCCCAGATCCAACCTTCCAATTCAGCACCACCCTCTTGATTTGTCCAACCTGTCCACCTTCCTTCCCACCTATTTGCTCCACCCTCCTCTCCGACCTATCACCTTCACCCCCACCGTCATCTACCTATTGCATTCCCAGCTACCTATCCCCCAGCCCCACCGCCCCCTCCCATTTATCTCTCCATCCCCTCAGGCCACCAGCCTAATTTCTAATGAAGAGCTTATGCCCGAAATGTCGACTCTCCTGCTCCTCAGATGCTGCCTGACCTGCTGTGCTTTGCCAGCGCCACAGTTTTTGACTTAGTGGTTAAGAGACACAGCTAACAACAACTGATGGAGGATGAATAAATTGGCTGTGTCTCTTAACCACTAAGTCAAAAGCTGTGGCGCTGGAAAAGCACAGGTCAGGCAACATCTGAGGAGCAGGAAAGTCGACGTTTCGGGCATAAGCTCTTAATCAGGAATAAATTAACCAATAAGTCAGAAAAGTTACAAGTCAAAGTACCTGGAGAAAAAGAGTCAAGGAGCAAGTCCGAACAAACCACAAATCTGTGGATGACAACTATTGAACTGCCTTCCCTCCACCTCCACCCATAACACCCACAAGTTTTTGGATCTATTGGTATCTTGTGTAGAGGGAGTTCTAAGGAGGTTAGGAGTTTAATGAGTAGTTATATTCTGGATTAGTGGTGCTGGAAGAGCACAGCAGTTCAGGCAGCATCCGAGGAGCAGTAAAATCGACATTTCGGGCAAAAGCCCTTCATCAGGAATAAAGGTAGAGAGCCTGAAGAGTGGAGAGCTAAGCTAGAGGAGGGTGGGGGTGGGGAGAAAGTAGCATAGAGTACAATAGGTGAATGGGGGTGGGGATGAAGGTGATAGGTCAGAGAGGAGGGTGGAGTGGATAGGTGG